>NW_015647035.1:237845-323473 GCF_001515625.1 Sinocyclocheilus rhinocerous
CAGTTCGGACATTGCGGTGAATCAGAGGTAAAAAAACGATATAAATACTGTTCAGTTTCTTGCACAGACCGATCGTTTCGTGTCTTTACACATCAATGTATCGTCACGAGCCGCAGGGTTTAATGTGGTTTTGTTTGTGTATGTTATTTTTTGACTCTCAAAGCCGTGATTCTCATTCACTTCCATTATATGACTGACAGACTGCAACGGTTTGAGTTAAAAATCTTTGTTTGTGTTCTACTGAAGAAACAAAGTCATCTACATCTTGGATGCCCTGGGGGAAAGCAGATAAACATCAAATTTTCATTTTTGGGTGAACTATCCCTTTAATAGTTTTATTCAGTAAGGATGCATTAAATTTATCAAATGTGACAGTAAAGATATTTATAATTTTACAAAAGATTTCTATATTTCAAATAAATGCGGTTCTTTTTAACTTTCAGTTTATCAAAGAATCCTGAAAAATAAAATGTATCATAGTTTCCACAAAAATACTAATCAGCACAACAATTTTCAACACTGATAATAATCAGAAATGTTTCTTGAGCAGTAAATCCGCATATTAGAATGATTTCTGAAGGATCATGTGACACTGAACACTGGAGTAATGATGCTGAAAATTCAGCTTTGATCACTGGAATAAATTACATTTTGGAAACTATTACAATTCAAAACCGTTCATTTAAATTGCAAAAATATATCACAATATTACTGTTTTTTTACTGTGTCAAATAAATGTAGCCTTAATGATCTTCTTTAAAAACTTCTTACAGACCCTTAACTTTTGAATGGTAGTGGATGTATAAAAAAATATTTTTGCTATTTTTAAAAACCATTCGTAAGGATGAGAAAGCCATTTCACTACATGGATGTTTTTTTCAACAACAAGATGTTTTATTTAAATTGTTAGGTGATATTTAGGAAGGACCAAGCTTGTTGGCACAGGGACACTGGCCTCCTCTTAGAACCTACGGCTTTCTATGCGACTTCCTTTCCAAACGCATGTATAAAGTCCCAAGGCTTTCTACAGCAACGTGGCCATCCTGCAGAGCAGCGCATGCACAGGCCAAAACCAATGCTTTCCCACGGCAGATCTGGACCGAGTCCAGGGCGAACGTGCCATGGAGACAGACTGTCAAAACTCAGATCAGCAATCCCTCATTGTCTGCGTCTCTCTGTTTGTCCTGTTGCTTATGTTAGCTTTCCCTCGATGGGTCTGGCTGTCTGTCTCAGTTTATGTTGTAGCTACCCAAGACCCTCTTAGAGATCCTCAAAACAACATGTCTAATGACTGAGAAAACATTCGGACCAGACGTTAAATCAAAACGTCAGTCCAAAAGTTAGTTTTAGGAAATGCATGTGTTCTCAAGATGGCTTTTACGCTATTTTCTCCTCTTCCCTCACTAGTGTGCACTAAAGGCCAGGCGGTGAGCGGTCAGTACAGGATGTTGGCTAAGAATGGGGGCTATGTGTGGGTGGAGACCCAGGGTACCGTCATCTACAACAGTCGCAACTCCCAGCCCCAGTGCATTGTGTGCGTGAACTACGTGCTGAGGTAAGGCAAAAAATGAAAGGTGACAAAGCTTGTGATGTGTTTGTACTGCATCTGCAGTCTGTTCTCTGCTCATCGACGCTTGTAATCCAATTGAAGACAAAAAATACAACTTAAAGGGATAGTTCATCCAAAAATTTACTCGTTCCAAACCTGTATGCCATTATTATTTCTGTGGAACACAAAGGGGAAAAGTTGATGAATGTACACACCGCTCATTTGAGGCATGGCACAGTGTAATGCGCATGCTTGTGACTTTACTGTTACACTACAACGTTGTATATACAGTGACACAAGAGGCTATCAGTCTTAGTTTGTGCTCTCTTTTCTTAGTGACGTTGAGGAGAAGTCCATGATCTTCTCAATGGACCAGACTGAGTCTCTGTTCAAGCCTCACCATCTGAACCGTTTCTTCAGTCCAAGCAAAGGCGACCTGGGCAGTGAGCCAGGAGAAATGCCATTCACCAAACTCAAAGAGGAGCCTGAAGATCTCACCCAGCTGGCACCTACACCTGGTGACACCATCATCTCTCTTGACTTTGGTGAGAACTATCTTCTTTTTTGTACATTTGGACTGATATGGGATTTCCAGTGACTAGTACCGATTATCTAGGGAATAAATGATGAATCTCAACTTTAATTATAAATAATTATTCATTTAAAAATTATAAACCGATATTTTACAAAGAAAATCAGTTAGGACCATTTGGAATTTTAAGCATATTTACCCCCTAAAAATCTCTTCATTATAATTCTTAAAAAATATTCAGTCACACTTTTGTTTGAGGACCAATTCTCACTAAGAATTAACTATTAACTATGAATTTTCTGCTTATTAATAGTTAGTAAGGTCATTGTTAAGTTTAGGAATGGGGTAGACTTAAGGGATCTAAAATATGGTCATGCACAGTAAGGCATTAATATGTGCTCTATAAGTACTTGTAAACAGACGATATGCTAGTATGCATGTTAATAAGCAACTAGTTAATAGTGAGAATTGGTCCATAAACTAAAGTGTTACCAAATAATCTCACCAGCATAATGTATAAAGCAGCTGTAACCACTGCTTTTGTGAGATTGACCCAACTATAACCTTTTTTCAATCAGTCAAGCTGGCAGGTTCATCAGACAGTATGATCTCAAAATGGCCAAATAAAAACAGCTAGTCAATCAGCCTGGCTGATATATTGGTCTGTCACTATTTTTTTATGCCACAGATTGTTACCTACAATACAAATATTCATCTGCTCAATTCTTTCAGGTAACTCCCAGTATGAGAAGCACCCGATGTACAGCAAAGTGTCTACTGTGGTTCCTCCTGTCTCTCACTCTGTTCATGATGGCCACAAGACGAGTTATGCTGGAGACACTGCCAAGATGGCCGCCACTTTCTCTGTGCCTCAGGCTCCGCCTCCCAGCAGCACAACTCCCAGCCTAAGCAGCTGCTCTACAGTAAACAGAAATACTAAATCTTCTCATCGCCACACGTTGGGTCTGCATATGAACTTTGATTACTGTACAGTATGTCATCATTGAGTATGTTATATATTGAACAGCCCAGCAGCCCTGGTGATTACTACACCTCAGTGGACAATGACCTGAAGGTGGAGCTGACTGAGAAACTATTTTCCTTGGACACGCAAGAGACCAAGACTTCCTGCAACCAAGAGGTTAACAAACATTCAACCTGTAATATTAATTATGTTTTTATTTTTAATATGAAGTATGTAATACTCTTGAACATTTATATAGAAATACTTCACTCAGATTATAACTGGCTAAAATTTCTAAGAAATCTTAAATGTGTCATTTGAAAAGGATTATATCATATTGTTAGTGGGGTTTTTTCCATAAACATTTTTTTTTTTAATTGCCTGAATATTTAAACCGTTCTGAAGGTATTTTTAAAGGAGTTCCCATATATGCAGAGCACTTGTTAGCTGCCTTTCCTTGGATGAGTCCAACTCATCCATTTAAAAAAGAAATTTGTATTTGTATGATAAGTATTTGTATGATTTGGTATGATAAGACCATGAGAAATGTAAATTCAGTCAAGTGTATACAAACCATCTTTTGAACAAACACATTTTTAAACAAATTAAAGTTAAAATTTTTTCTTCAAAAACACCTCTTTTTTTTCTTTTAAACAAATTTGAGTGTCTAGTTTTTTTTTGTTGTTTTTTTTCAAAAACAGTCCGTTTTAGTTCTTTTAAACAAATTTGAGTGTTTGGGTTTATTTTGTGTTTTGTTTTTTGTTTGTTGATTTATGGTTTGTTTTGTTTCAAAAACAGTGTGTTTTGTTTTGTTTTGTTTTGTTTTGTTTTTTGTTTTGTTTTTCTGGAAAAAAATACTGTTCTAAAGGTCTTTTATTTTCCAGAGAAATATTGATTCCTCATGATCCTTTTAATGTCAACATTTGATTATGGAATAACAGAATCAGGTGTTATAGAAAAATCTGTTCTGACCTTTGACCTCTCCCCATGACCTTCCAGACTGACTTGAGTGATCTGGACTTGGAGACTCTGGCTCCCTACATCCCCATGGATGGTGAGGACTTCCAGCTCAATCCCATCTGCCCGGAGGAGCCGTCATCTGAGATCGGAGCCCTGAGAACCAACCAGCAGAGCTTCAGCAACATCACAAGCCTCTTCCAACCCTTGAGTTCCCCTTCAACAGCCCACTTCCAGCCCAACGTGAGTTCAGGAGGGGATAAGCAGAGCATCAACGGAGGCTCTGTGGAGACGTGGTCATCTGTACCCTACAGCAGGGGTCCCATGCAGATGCCTCCCTACCATGATCCCGCCTGCACCCCGCTGTCCTCTATGGGAGGCCGTCAGAATCTGCAGTGGCCGCCTGACCCGCCGTTACCCAGTAAGGCTTTAATGATGGATCCTTTAGCTGCAAAGTGCACTAGCCAAACTGTGCCAGCAAATCGAATGCCACCTTATTTGCAAAGGTAATTCTGCATATTACAATGTGTATCTCTTGGTTCAGTCTTATAAAATAACATTTGACATGCTGCTGTCTTTAGATTTGCATTAAATGACACCTGTGTTTGTTTCACAGGCCCATGGAGAACTTTGTGCAGAACTACAGAGATATAAGTCCAGCTCGACTTGCTCTTGCTAACAATTTCAAGCGCTCCTTCACACAGATGACAATGGTTTGTTCATATTTAACTTGAAATGTTTTTAGAATATTAGAATGATTTCTGAAGGATCATGTGACCCTGAAGACCGGAGTAATGATGCTGAAAACTCAGCTTTGTATCACAGGAATAAATTAATTTTAAAAAATATTAAAATAGACAACTGCATTTTAAATTGTAATAATATTTCACAGTATTACTGTATTTCCTGTATTTTTGATCAAATAAATGCAGCCTTGGTGAGCAGAAGAGACTACCATTCTAGCTAATATTTAAAAATATTTTTGATAGTGTATAATGCAAAAAATATATATATTAATCTAAACATTAATAAATCAGTATTAATTGTATTTTACAAAGAAAATTGGTTAAGTCCATTTGGATTTTTATTTTATTTTTTCATTTTTTGAATGTTTTGTTTTGTTTTGCATATTTCCCCTCTAAAATTGTCTTTATTATAATGCAAGAAATATTCTCACCAACCTAATGGTAGAGTACTTATTAAGGTAGTTGTATTACAGTAATACTTTTTTTTTATTATTAAAATGCAGTAAGTAAAAAAAAAAATGAGAGAGAGAGAATTAAAAAAATTAACTGGCTAACTGTCCTGAAAATAATGATCTATTTAAATAAATAAAATCACATGGTTTACTTAATTTTTCAAATGCACACTTCCAGTCAAAAGTTTGAATACTACTCAATTTTTATTAGTACTATTTTTAGTACTAATAATTTTTATTAGTACTATTTTTTTATTCAGTTTAGAACTATAATAAATTCATACTAAAAAGTATGGGAACTTTTAAACAAATAAAAACGACCTTATATTTTTTTAGCTTGAAAGATATCCTGGGCATTTGTCGGCTGCCTTTCCTTCATTATCCAGTACATTTAAAAATCAATTTGTGTTTGCCTGCCAAACATTCAAGCATTTAATCAAACATCTCTATAAAATGTTTAAAAATCTTGAGAAAATTTTAAGAAATATAAATTAAAACAAGTGTATCCAAACATTTGAAACATTTTGAAATGATAGTTTTTAATTTATCTATTGGGTGATTTTTGTGTTTAAACATCATGTCTTGAAGTCACTGCATGCTATGACTGTGTTTTAGAGTGAGACGCCCCCCACAAAATCACAACACACAATGTGGAAGAGACTTCGAAATGAGAGCTGTGCCGTCATGGACAGGAAATCACTCAGCACTAGCGCTTTGTCAGGTACCACACTGAAAAAAGATTATTAGTAGTCATTTCTGATGAAAAACTACATCACCCATGAATCTGCAGAGAAATCTCCACCAATCAGAGAATCCCGACAAGTAAATTGTGTCAAAAGAACACTTTGGTGCCCAACAACTCCCATGAAGCACTATAAATGACGTCTCCTTACTCTGTCAGACTACTTGTAGTTGTTCCCCTCATTAAAGCAGTTAATTACACACTCTCGTACCTCAAATATGTTTTTGCTTTAAATCAAAGTTTGTAATGTTGTGATTCACCTTGTAGCTGGTTGGTTTAGTTCATGGTTTTTAAAAATCCTCGAGGCCACATTTTTTAGCAGCTGTATTGCAGACAAAACCAACACCAATTGTGAATCAAATGTGACCCTGGACCACAAAACCAGTCTTAAGTCGCTGGGGTATATTTGTAGCAATAGCCAAAAATACATTGTATGGGTCAAAATGATTGATTTTCTAATTTATTCAGCTTTCAGATGATGTATAAATCTCAATTTCGAAAAATTGACCCTTATGACTGGTTTTGTGGTCCAGGGTCACAAATGTATTTCTATCTAGACAAAGACATGGCCCATAATGGAGGCATGGACCAGCAGCACAGGAAGACCCAGTATTCGGGGAATCAGGCCAGACAGGCGACAAAACGCTATCAAGAACAGTGCTGTAACTACAGAGAGTTCAACATGCAGCCTTCCTCCAAAATGGATGGTGAGCTCTGAACTGACACAGACACACTTACGTACGTCATGCACTGTGGATGCTGATTCTCAGAACCGTTTGTGTTTGCAGGAGTCGTGAGCCGTCTTATCGGGCCCTCCTTCGAGACCTACTCTCTGCCTGAACTGACGCGTTACGACTGCGAGGTCAACGTCCCGTTGCAAGGCAATCTTCATTTGCTGCAGGGCAGTGACCTCCTAAGAGCATTAGACCAGACCACTTAAACCGGTTTCTCCACAGCAATGCAGTCCTACTTTACCGGACCCTAACTCTCATCTCATAGCCACCATCCTGACAATAAGCATCCCAGCTTTAGCACATCCCACAAACACCCTCTCACAGTCATATCTACCTGAGCGCATACATGGCAAATGTAGCTTTGATTCTATTTTTATTGTCTACATCTTCATAAATTATATACATGTACTATTTTTTTTTTAGTTACAAGACAGTTTCTGAATGAATTTAAGTGTTTTTGGAGGAGTTTAAATTTTGCTTTTTGTCTTCAGCTGTCCATTTCTCTGCTTGTCAGATCGTTTCGGCGAAGCTGTTTTCAGCATATTCTCCTCTTTTTCTCTATCAATGTCAAACGAAAAAAAAAAGAATCTACTGTAAGCTACTTGTTTTGAAATGTTCTAATTTCTTTCATTTGTTCTTCTAACTTTCCTACCTCTGACACATCATTAAAGGAACACTCCATTATTTTTGAAAATAGGCTCATTTTCCAACTCCCCTAGAGTTAAACTATTGAGTTTTACCGTTTTCGAATCCATTCAGCCGATCTCCGGGTCTGGCGGTAGCACTAAAAAGTTGCGATTATTGATGATATTGTGCAGCGCCTGAAAATAGGCTAACTTCCGCCAACATAACCAACGTGACCACTTGCTTGCACAGGGAGCGTGCGCTTTCCATTGGAAGTTACCTAGCTGGGACTATTTTCAGGCGCTGCGTAATACTATTTTCAAAAATAGTGGAGTGTTCCTTTAAAGACCCCATGAAATCAAAAGGCCAGTTTTGAGCTCATCTGTATGCTGATGCAGTGGTTCCCAAGCGGTGTGTAATTCAATGTGCTTTATTAACAATATTAACAATAGCTGATCTTCATACATGTGCTGCTGTCTTTCCACTCGCACAAACACGTTCGCTCTGAGACCAGGGTTGCCAGATTTCACAAAAAGCAACCTGGTATAATGTATACCAGGGGTCTCCAAACTTGGTCCTGGAGGGTCGGTGTCCTGCAGAGTTTAGCTCCAACCCTAATTTAACCCACCTGAACCAGCTAATTAAGGTCTTACTAGGCATACTAGTAGAAACCTCCAGGCAGGTGTGTTGAGACAAGTTGAAGCTAAACTCTGCAAGACACCGGCCCTCCAGAACTGAGTTTGGAGACCCCTGATATATACAGTGACCCCAGTTATTGTGCTTTAGGTATATAGTATTCTATGATATGCAGACATGGCAAAACTAATATAAGAGGAATTAATTAAATTAAATTTAGTAAATTAAAAAGGTTTTAATTTATCATGAATAAAATTAGTTCTATATAAAATATTTAAATATTATTGAAAAAAGCAATAAAATGACATTGCATTATAATAGTTCAGCACATAAATTAGTTTCATTTTTGATTTAGTTCAACTACACCTATGCTGGCAACCACTGTGCTAGTGTACTCCTAAAAGTTAACAAAATGAACATTTGTCACACATACTTTTATAATTACAAAATACACACAAAATGTTATAATTTTAATATATTTAATGTTTTAATATTTGTTCAATCAAATTCTGAAATGAAAATGTCCTCCTCTCTGCAGTCATGGTTGTAAATTATGTTTAGCCTGTAAAAAAAAAAAAAAAAAACAATCCTTTAATATTGCCAACCCAAACTTCCTGTTTCAACAGGAAATATGTCAATAAAGGAAAGAAAACTGTGCTCGCGAGCCGTTTCATGGGGTCTTTGTGCCTTGTCCTCACTGACCACTTTCAGTGGTCATGTTATTTGTGTGCCTTTCTTTGTTCGATTAGTGGCAATACTGTGTTTCTCTCTCTGATCTCCGTTTATTGCCTTATTGTGGAGACCACTTTAAAAACATATATTTCTGTCTATTTAGCTGTAAACATACATATTTAAAGGAAGATGCTCTAAGATTTTTACTATAGATTTCTACTTTGATGATAAAGTTAAGCATTTATTTGTACTGGTACTTTGTCTTGTCTACTCAGTAGATGTGAATCAGAGTCCTTATCGAGTGTGCAGTGCTGGTGTCCTGTGCTCTTTCTTGATGACATTTTTTTCTGGAAATATGCAAAAATGCATATTACAATTATTGGCAGGCCTCTATTGGTTCAAAAATTGGAGTAAAGATTTTTTTTAATTTTTTTTTTAATAAAACAAATCTGTTTTAGACATGTTATGTAGCATATTGGATCCTTAAAATGAGTTTAATCTTAGTGATTTCTTGCATTGTTTAAAGATGGTGCTTCATGCTGTCTGAACCATATGAATACCCATATGAATATAATAACATTAACTCTATCTATTTGAATTTCCCTGAGGTTGTCTTTAAAGTTGAATCATAAAGCATAAATTATTTCTTAAGGCTATTAGTTGTGACTGTGGCAATATGTAGTAATGTAGCAAGAACTGTGGATGATGATGATGATTCTTCTGCTTAATGACATATTAGCACTTTAGATCTTCTGTTAAATTTTAATGTAAATCTAAACCCCTGGTGAAAAAAAAGAATGACACATTGCTACGATTTCAAGGTACAAAGATGAGGTTTGGCACACATTCCAGTTTCTAAAGTAATAAGCGTGTTTTGATAGAAGACTGGAGATGTGTTGCTTTATGGTGGATCTGCTGTGAGAGACGGGATCTGAGAGAGTGGCTGTGCACAACTAAGCAAAGCTAATTCAGCATAAGAAAGAATGCCACAAAATGTGTCCAGGTCATATTTCACTCCAAAGAAAAAAAAAATATGTCATAGGATTGATTATAAGACAATTATGCCTATTTTCAGCACTATTAAGATTTTATTGCATTACTTTCATTAGTTACCCCCAAAATCCCCCCCTGAAAAAAACGTTATCAAAAAGTTGTGTAAAAGTATAAAAAATGAGTTATTTAGTAGTTATTTAGTATTTTATTAGCTTCTATGAATTTAAATTTATACTGTTTAAAAATAAAAATAAAAAAATTGTATTACAATGAGAATCTAATGAGACTTATCATTGAGAATAATGGTAATTACAAACAACTTAATAATGAGAATTTAAGGGGGAAAATGTGCAGAATTGTTGCGTGTGTGTGTGTGTGTACATATTTCAACCTAGATCACACACATTTCAATGCTCAAGACTCACATAGATTGACACTCCTATCTGCTGCAGTGATAGACCGTCACAGTAGACACAATTTGAGAGCAGGAGAGAGACCGCTAGACAGATGACACATGCACATCTCTCCAGACTCTCTTCAACTTCAAGATCATTATTTACATCTAGGGAAAACTATATTGTTGTTGGGTGAAATGCTGCATATTCCCCCAGTGTATCCCCCAGATACATCAATGTGCACATGCTTTTTAAAGGTTTCAGTTTTAGTAAATGCCAATAATCTGATATTTAAATTCTTACAGGTGCCTTAAAACAAGCAACTCTAGGTCACTGCCCATTTAATCATGTAGCATTCAACACTAAGCTATAAAGCAATGCAGTTCTGTACTTATTATTACTTGAATGTTCAGATATTAATGCCAAAGGAGGAAATGGTGAACTCGTATCTTTCTTAAAGCAGTGCAGCCATATGAAGATGTTACCGTGAGAGTTGTGCATCTGAATGTGCAGAAAGTTCTTCAACTTTAAAGACAACATTAGATAAATACAGAAAATAGGCAGTTACGTACATATTTTAATATGCTAAATGTATATTGACATTATTATAATTATTGTTGACATTACTGTATGGGAAATGTTACCCAATAAGTTGTATCTCTGCACTGATATCTTATTAAAGCTTATCAATCTTCTGTTGATTGTTTCTTTGTTTTCACTCATAGCAGAAATATCACTTGTGTGCTATCTGTTCCACCAGTGCCAGACGGTACAGTGATGCTATCAGTTGGTAATACCATGGTACTCCAAGGCAGGGTCTTTCCATAGTAAATGTATACAAAAAACATGGTATTACTCACAGTATTAGCAGTAGTATTAGTCATGTTTTAGAGTGATTTTAGGCACAATGCATATGATCCAATTACATGCTTTACTCCGTTCGGGAGATTTCATTGACTTCACAGCTTTAAGTGTAAAAATGTTTACCAAAAATATTGAGTACATCATAGTTTAAGCTTTTAGAAGATACTAATGTACAATAGATAAATCTATTATTAATGATAAACAACAAACAGTAATATAGTTTGGAAACTGTTTGCAGTCCCCAGTCACTGTACTTGGGCAATTAAAATGTATAAACATTTTTAAATGACATTTAATCCGTGTTATTTTAGTACTATTTATATACTATCATAGTATTTATTAATATTTAGAATTATTTTATTTGTATATTTTCATTTTAGTTTGTTTTAGTAATTTTGTCATTTTTATTATATGTATTTCTATTTAGCTTTATTTTACTTCATTGTCATTTACTCAAACTTATTTCCGTTTTTTTCTCATTTTCATACATTTTTTCATCATTTCATTTCTTTATTTCAATTAATGAAAACTATTTTAATCGCTGTAGTTTTAGCCGACAATAACGACACTTCTTGAATGCGTCTCATCCAATTTTGAATTTCATATCAGAAGTATCCATTTCATAAACCATCTTTTTAAAAAAAAGACTCAACTGTGTGCCAACTACAACATGTATACATGTGTTAATGATGTAGAAACCTGTATAAAACGCTTCAGTCCTTTCAATAAAGTGCCTCCGGCTTTGAAACAAATCTGCAGCTCAGCTATTCTAACAACAGATATGGCATCGATCACCATTAAACCGTGTGCGTTCAGCTCTGTCAGAGCGGCAGTATGTTATGTCTGTCATCTCGATGGCATGTCACGACTAAACTTGTTTATTTTTTTTAAATAATGGCAGGAGGACACACCTCTTCTCTTCTCAGAAAAGCCACAACATACAGCTATTAAAGTAACTGACCGAGAATGTAATGTGCTGAGTGGATGGAGAGACTGCGCTTCAAATGGAGTTCTAGGCAAACCGCGTAACTCTTGGACCCTGATCGCAGACAGGCCTGTCCTAAATGTCCCCACAAGCCCAGGAAAATGTCCTAACAGCCCCAGGACGTTTGCCAGTACACATGCTAATTAAAGGAACTTTCCATTAGCAAACTCTGTCCCTCTCGGCCATTACAACTAAAAGAGGCAGGTTTGAAGCCAAAGGGCATGACGGGGAATTTGTAAAAACCACAGACAGTGAGAACGCAGATTAGAGAGGGAAAGATGCGCAAGTTTTGTAACAGCATCAATAATGATCCTTGCAGGATGCCAAAAAAGGTTGAAAGGCCAGTGCCAAACCAGTCGGTGTCCCTGGCTAACCCGTGAATGTTATCAGGCACACAAATGCACTGAATGTCCTCCTCCCTCGCCGCCTGTGGAGTCACTTCTGGACTGAGATGTTTGCTGGACGCTCGCCTAGCCAAACCTCTCTCGTTTATTTGTTATTGTCCTTGTTATTTCTGTTTGGAATATGACGCACATCCCTTCCTCGCTCTCCATCTTCCACAGACAAATGGACACAAATGGAGGCGGCCTCACGCAGCTTCCCGTCTTTGCACAGGTACTGCGTCTGAGGTGGTGTATTAGCAAACACAAAATGTGGCAGAAGGAAGTCAACCTGAAATGTCTATTATGGCAAGCCATTAACAACACCTCGCTTAATGTCTATCGATCCAAAACGCACGTGCTGAGAGCTGCCCAATTCACAGCCTGTTCATTTTCAGTTCCCTTTGATTTCAGAGTCTCAAACATCTGTATGTGGACATTTGCTATTTTTTAAAAGGTTTTAAACTAGATTTGCATTTTTTTTTGGAAGATTATTATAGTGTTTGCGAGGAAGCAAAGGAAATGGTGGTAAACTTTTGGATAAGCTTATATTTTAGACTTTGGTTTTGCATGGATTAAATGTCTGTTGTCAAGACTCTCAAGATGTGCTTTGTTTTCTGTGTATGTGAATAAACACACATTATGAAAACATCTTTGAAATGTAAATAAGGCTGTATGGTTAAATAGATATAAAAAAGACCATTCACAATGTGCAAATAGATGAAAGCAAAAATACTTCAGTATGCAAATATGGCATCATTGCTGGTGGGCAGAATTTTAGAGAATATTATTAAATGTATAAAGTAGTTGAAATCCTGAATTTCTTCAAATGTACAATGTTTATCAAATTTTAATTTAAAATTTCTTAAAATTAGTAATTACAATCCAAAATAAAGTTTTAATGGAGACTTGTTAAATTATTAAAATATTTTACAACCTAATTAGTATCCTATAAGAGTAAAGATGAATAATATGCACTCTTTTTTCAGGATTGCTTTTATTTATTAAAAATAGAGTAAAAAAAAAAAATTTCTTCTACTTATAATTTTAATATTATGAAATGTTATTACAATTGAAAAGAGCTATTTTCTATGTTAATATATTTTAAAATGTAATTCTTTCATGTGATTGCAAATCTGACATTGTTTTATTTGAGCAGCAAATCAGCATATTAGATTGATTTCTGAAAGATCAAGTGACACTGAAGAAGAATTCAGCTTTGCATCGCAAGACTAAATTACATCTTAATATATATTAAATTAGAAAACAGTTATTTTAAATTGTAATATTATTTCACAATATTACTGTTTTTACTGTATCAAATAAATGCAGCCTTGGTGAGCATAAGAGACTTCTTTTTGAAAAGCATTAAAAAAATTGTCACTCCACACTTTTTTCTGTGGTGTATCTTTAGAAAAAAGTACTATGTTATAAAGTCATAAAGTGAAGGCATCGGATGGTAAAACCCGTGTGCTCTGATATACATCATGATACTCTTTATCACAGTGTTATTTACTCCAGGTTACTGTATATCAAAAAGTAGCCACTACTGTATTATGTCCAAGTAACCATTATTACCATGGTACATCTCCAAAAAACATGGTAAATGCCATTGGTAAATGTGAAGCTGGTTTCTTTTTAGGTGTTTTTGGAGTAAACGGTGCAGGTCAGGCTTTGTGAAGGCTCTTATCTGGACACTGACTTCAGCTGAAGAACGAACATAGTAATGAGAGTGAACCCGTGCATAATCATTATTTATTCTGGAAGCAATCACAAGCAAAAAGAAAAACACTGGGAGAAATTATAGAAAGTCAGCCAAACAGTTTAGCGGCAAGAGACTTCTCTTCCTCTGCATCTTCCACGGGGTCATTTTTTCCAGTGATTTGTTTCGCCAGTGCCACTGTTCAGAGCGCAGACGCGAGCCCAAACTTCACCCTCCTCAGGGCCAAACGCATGCATCTCAACCATAACAATCGCCTCCCGGAGGCTTTGTGTGTCTCTTCCTTCCCATGGACACAGGACCAGACTCCTTACGAAAGCCAGACTTCCACTCTTTCCCCAACTACAAAGATTTCATTTTTGGATCAGTTGATTCAGAGATTTCTGATCCTTATAGTGCACGAGAAAACAAAGTGCAGGAAAATAGGAGTGTCTGCCAATTCAGGCCATGGGACTTCCTCTTTCTTTAACAGTCCACAACAGTGGCGACCAATAGTATCTCATAATTGGCTGAGAAAATGAGCCTTTTAAAAATAATAAAGGTCATTTCCACACGCACACACCCAACTACGTACACATTTCCAGTCAATTCTGGACTTCACAATTACACAAAGAATGGTTCATAACATCATAGCTTTGATAAATTAAAGAACACACTGGAAAAATATACTGTTGAGTTACTTTGTCTACTTAAAAGTGGTAGTTCACCACTCAAAGAAGATTTTCTCATCATTTACTCACCTTCATACTGTTTCTTATGAGGAATTTTTTTTCAAATGCAAATTTAAAATAGGACATTTTCAAACGTTAAGTCTTATATTTCTTCAAATGAGTACTGCAAATATCAAAAATAAATAACACAGCAGATTCAAAGTTTTGAAGCTTTCAGTTGCTCTTATTGTTTAAACATCCGGACACACTGGCTCAACCAATAGCATGAGTTTGGGGGTGGGCCTGTCTGTTTGTTGCACAATGTCAGACAATGTATGCAAACAAATCTGTAAAAAAAAAATGGATAATGTCCTGGCAGAAAATTACCAGTACATTTTCGGTATAGATTTACAGACATTTTCTTCAACCTAAAAAACAATGCAATGCATAATTCAAAATACGGGTAAAACACCTATGAAAAAACAATACAGGCAATTCCTTCATGCTAACACATACACTGGGCTGTATTTTTACTGACTTTTCTTAGAGTTTGTTCTTAGAGAGTTTCTTAGAGTATTTGCAGGAAACCCGTTTGACAACAGTCCTCATTCTTCTGAGAAGAATACCTCCGAATACTCAGAAAGGTCAAATGACTCTAGACTTGTAGGACTGAAAAGACTTCATTTTTGTGAACTCGGCAACCTCTCCTCTCTGACTGAGCTTTTACTAAGCTGTCTATCTAGTGTAATTGGACCATTACAAATAGTGCAGTCCGCTGGAGAGATGTTAGCGGTGTTTGTCAGCATGCTGAGACACTGATAACTAGCTTAAGCAAGATGCTGAATTCCCTGTGCTCATTTGCAATGCAGTGTAATGGGTTTGGATTTATATAGAGCGCTGTACCTTGCTCCACTTGTCCTTACCATCTGCCCTGTTCTACCAGAGTTCAGAACACTCTGTCAGATGACCGAATGTGGCGGTGAAAGAATTGCTGCAATCACGTATATAATTGTTAATAGTTCCTTTGCAGCCCAGTAGTCCAGCCGAAATGCTTTATATAGATTTCAAAAATCTAATTTGAGCTGTTTTCTATTACAGACTGAACCCATGGAGAAGGCCAGAGGAATATTTTAAAGTGTTTGCATAATGCACTAACAATGCCCTCACCAATATATTCTCTTTGATGTGGTGATGGCAGCTAAGAACAAAAACAAATGCTAGATTTAACCGGCATTATAAACAATGCGTTTTATTATAGTTGATGTTTTTACCATTAATTATTTTGGAGGCTCTTGAAAGCATGAAAAGGACTAATACTTGTTGCTGTCACAGCTCAGTATAGTCACTAGTGAAGGGTTTGGGACTGTGTGTGTTCTTGTGGAGCCATTAGCCAATCATCATCACCAGCATTATGTTATTTACTTGTGGCTCCAATAAGAGTCACATGTGGTTTAGCTGATTGGCAGATTTAAAATCATGTGCTTCTGTGGTCCAGCCAGCTGCCATTGAGATGAATGGGATGCTAACGGATAGCTTTCTACAGGTATGACCTTGATGCCCACTTGCCAGTTGCATAGATTTATTGCAAACAAAGTGACCTCATCAGCTTATAGCAATGAATTTGATAAGGTCAATGCTTTTCTCTTTTGATTTACAGCAACCTTAAAAACAGCAATGCACTTTCCTCAAGTAAGTAAACAGCGAAGTTTCACTTGGTTCTGTTTGAACAGTAATGCCACTACTACACAACTTTTAAAATTTGAACAGATTTTAAAACGCTAGGAATCAGACACTTGCCAGCTTTGTACAGGTGCATCTCAATAAATTAGAATGTCGTGGAAAAGTTCATTTATTTCAGTAATTCAACTCAAATTGTGAAACTCGTGTATTAAATAAATTCAGTGCACACAGACTGAAGTAGTTTAAGTCTTTGGTTCTTTTAATTGTGATGATTTTGGCTCACATTTAACAAAAACCCACCAATTCCTTCCACTCAACCAAAGACTTAAACTACTTCAGTCTGTGTGCACTGAATTTATTTAATACACGAGTTTCACAATTTGAGTTGAATTACTGAAATAAATGAACTTTTCCACGACATTCTAATTTATTGAGATGCATCTGTAAATGGTTACAGAGAAACACTGGGCATCACACACAAAATGACTGAGAATCACACACTACCAGACTTTATGAACACAACAGATGCATGCAGAAGCATGCAACTGGTTGCTAGAATACACATGAAAAATGAAAACAAAATGCGTTCTAAAATCGGCTCATAATATCAAACATGTTTTATATCTGGATGAAATCACAGTCTGAAGCTAAAAAAAAATCACCTGAAATCGTAAAAAAAAAAAAAAAAAAGTCTGAGCCCTCCATACACTAAGCAATTTTCTACAAACACTGTCAACTCCAACTGGCCAAAACCTGCAGACTGGCTCTGACTAGCATCAACTCATATCCAGACTGTAAATTGGGGCAAAAACCTGGGCAAAGGTCATGAAGTGTATTCCAACCTTAAATCACATGCAAAAACAACTAAATACTAGCATTCACATTTACAAAGTTTATGCTCCAATGCAATTTCTCTCCATTTTAAGCAAACGTGACCTTCTCTTTGTCAACAAAATGTGTTTAAATTAGCAGGACTTTGACATGAACAAGAGTGACTTTTGTTACAGTCAACATCTCTCAGCTGCGTGGACACATGGTAACAGTCAATCAGGATGGAGGACCTTGATCCTCTTCTGTGTGCTGTCATTGGGGTGTTTAACTCTTCATGGTGTAAATGGCATAATCTAGTAGTGCTACATCCCCTGCTGTGTTTCACAGGGCTTATGGGATTGCCTTATGTACCCCAGCATCACCTTGTCTCCGCCGAGGCCACCCTGTCCCAGACCACCAGTGCTTAGTGTCCCAGAAAACCCGGCAGTCTGTGGGCGACTCTGTCCTCATCCTCAATGAGAGCCAGTGTATCCACTGAGAGTTTTCCAGTTTGAAACAAGCAGGGCGTCAATAATTTAATTGGTACTTATAATGATGTTGTGGAGGGGCGAAGCACAGATGGAGCACAGGGCTTTTAATTAATGTCTGCCTACAATGACGTCACGATTCCTCTATACTACCTATAATTCCTCTATAATACTATGTTTTTGAAAGAAGTCTCTTCTGCTCACCAAGGCTGCATTTATTTGGTCAAAAATAAAGTAAAATCTGTAATATTGTGAAGTATTATTGAAAATTAAAGGAATAGTCTCAGAAAACATTTCTTATTATTACTATCAACACTACCATGTTTTTGAAAGAAGTCTCGTCTGCTCACCAAGGCTGCATTTATTTGGTCAAAAATAAAGTAAAATCTGTAATATTGTGAAGTATTATTGAAAATTAAAGGAATAGTCTCAGAAAACATTTCTTATTATTACTATCAATGTTGAAAACAGTTGTGCTGCCTAATATTTTTTTTTATGGAAACCGTGATACTTTTTTCCAGGATTCTTTGATAAAATAGTTTAGTTCAAAATTTCAATAACACATCCCATTTATTTCTGTTGTTCTGCACTCTGTGAGTCATATCCAAAGTTTGACAGAATACATTAGTCATAATTATGTGTATCCACTAATTGTTTTCACTGAGCAGCACAAAGAAATTACATAAGGCCGCCTACACCCTGTGCCTTCTTTCTCCAATGCTCAGGCATGTGTTTCAGGAAGAGGCCAAATATTAATCTAGTAGTGCTACATCCCCTGCTGTGTTTCACAGGGCTTATGGGATTGCCTTATGTACCCCAGCATCACCTTGTCTCCGCCGAGGCCACCCTGTCCCAGACCACCAGTGCTTAGTGTCCCAGAAAACCCGGCAGTCTGTGGGCGACTCTGTCCTCATCCTCAATGAGAGCCAGTGTATCCACTGAGAGTTTTCCAGTTTGAAACAAGCAGGGCGTCAATAATTTAATTGGTACTTATAATGATGTTGTGGAGGGGCGAAGCACAGATGGAGCACAGGGCTTTTAATTAATGTCTGCCTACAATGACGTCACGATTCCTCTATACTACCTATAATTCCTCTATAATACTATGTTTTTGAAAGAAGTCTCTTCTGCTCACCAAGGCTGCATTTATTTGGTCAAAAATAAAGTAAAATCTGTAATATTGTGAAGTATTATTGAAAATTAAAGGAATAGTCTCAGAAAACATTTCTTATTATTACTATCAATGTTGAAAACAGTTGTGCTGCCTAATATTTTTTTTTATGGAAACCGTGATACTTTTTTCCAGGATTCTTTGATAAAATAGTTTAGTTCAAAATTTCAATAACACATCCCATTTATTTCTGTTGTTCTGCACTCTGTGAGTCATATCCAAAGTTTGACAGAATACATTAGTCATAATTATGTGTATCCACTAATTGTTTTCACTGAGCAGCACAAAGAAATTACATAAGGCCGCCTACACCCTGTGCCTTCTTTCTCCAATGCTCAGGCATGTGTTTCAGGAAGAGGCCAAATATAATTGACGAAAGCCAAAAGGTTACGCTCTATCAGTATAAAAACAGAAGAACGCAGAGAGGGAGGATATCCACCACCGAGGGATGCAAACGAAACGGATAGCTCGAAATAAGGAGCTGCAGATAGAAAGACCTAACGTAAACTACACTATTTGTCTAAATGTATGAGAAAATGGCTCCCTTCCCATTTTGTCTAGTGGTTGTTACATAAGCGGCTGTTCTGTTTAAAGAACAGACACAGTCGGACAGCATCCCCTCTCTGTTACCCCGTTTTCCTCCAACTCACCACCTCCTCTTCCCTAAACGAAAGTTCCTGATCACTCCACTGATTCCTCCAGCATGTCTGCAAATATTACCACATCCTCCTACACAGAAACAGAAAGAAACAGTGTTTAGTATGAAGGAAATGGGAGAAAAAAGTCCACTGAAGGCCTTTATATATTCCTCACACTTTTCTGTTACTTTTCTGACGTATGTAAAATCAGCCAAGACTTCCGTTCCAGAATCAGCACTTCCCCGACCTGTACTTTTGACCTTGTCTCTCGACTCATCACCTCCGCTATCCTCACTGCTGGTCATCATTCACAATGCTGAGTTACCCTGTTTTCCTCCAACTCACCACCTCCTCTTCCCTAAACGAAAGTTCCTGATCACTCCACTGATTCCTCTAGCATGTCTGCAGATATTACCACATCCTCCTACACAGAAACAGAAAGAAACAGTGTTTAGTATGAAGGAAATGGGAGAAAAAAGTCCACTGAAGGCCTTTATATATTCCTCACACTTTTCTGTTACTTTTCTGACGTATGTAAAATCAGCCAAGACTTCCGTTCCAGAATCAGCACTTCCCCGACCTGTACTTTTGACCTTGTCTCTCGACTCATCACCTCCGCTATCCTCACTGCTGGTCATCATTCACAATGCTGACACAGGCTTGCCATCTATTTATTCCTAATCTTGTTTAAGACTATCTAGGCAAAAAAAAAAACTTTATTTGCCAAGCATCCTGTGATAGCCTACCAGCTTCATATGCACTTCTTTTAAAGACACTTATTTTAACTAGTTTTTATTTTAATATTTTCTGTTTTCCCAGATAGCACAGGTACGTCTGCAAGATGTCTGTTAAAGATCGCTTCATTTGGAAAGCATCTGCTGTGTACAAACATCTGATAGACGTCTTTATGATAGATACATTCTAAAATCATCAACATCTTAAAGACATTTTCTAAACGTCTATTTGATATCTGATAGGAAAAGTCCTATAGACGCATTGCAGATGAGCAAATACTCTAAAAAAGACATCTTGCAGATGTAAACGCAGACGTCAAATAGACATCTCCGTGATGTACGTGTGCATTTTAATTGTAGTTAAAGTTTTGGTAATTTTGTTGTGCATTATTATTATTATTATTATTATTATTATTATATTTATAATTTTTTTTAATTAGGCTATTATTTTTTTCATTTTTCAATATGCTTAGGCTATATGGTTTTTATAAATGTTTTTACATTGGGATAAAGAAAATGAGAAATCCAATTAGCTCAAATAAAATATGTTTGAGGTTTTTAATATTTTATTTCAGTTAAAGTTAAATTTCAAATAAACATTTTTTTTTACAGTTTTAGCTGTGGTTTCAATTTTAGTTACCCCTGGTTTTAACTTGTAATCAACTGTAGTCAGAAACTAACAGCCTTCCTTCAATTTACACCTGGTAACATCCATCCATGTGTCCCAAATAGAGATGGTCCTCACTGCAGAACACAAGATCCAGGGGGCGTGGCTGGATCCAGATCCAACTCCTCCCACCTTACATATACATAAACCTACCCATCTCCACCCCCTGATCCTTAAACCCACCCATCTCCAACCCCTAGATGTGGATCCAACCCTGACCCCTGGATCTTTGTTCTTCAGTAAGGGGCTACTGCCCAAATAGCACAGAAGTGCTACCTACTCAACCAAAATGAAATTGATCTAGAAAAATCTAAAGTCAGTCCATGAACTCAGCCTGGCTGTTATAATCGGGCTCCTCTGGTCAGCTAGCTCCCCCATCTGTCCACATGAAGGATTAACTTAAGGCCTTGTTCATCTCCAAAATTGTTCCCATCCTTTCCACTCACAAATCATTTGAGAACATAATCTTCAGTGCAGTCAGACTGAAGATTAATTTATTCAGAGTTCACCTCCTCTAGGACACTAATCTAATCTTGTATGAAAAAAGACCCTGTCAGTTCCTCAGTTCCCCTATTTGTGCTGTACTCTATGCAAACCTGGGTTGCTTAGATTAATGCACCTTAAATTTTAGCATGATATACCTTGTTTTTAAAGTATAAAATCTAAGCGGAATTAATGTAAGTTACTATAACTTTAGTTTGTTTTCAAAACAGAACTTGGCATGACAGAATTTGGTATGTTAGGAAGCTGTCAGTGACAAAGTCTGTCCAGTAACTATCAAAAACAACTCTAAAAATGATTTTCGTACATACAACATCAGTTTTGAAGCAGTCAGAATCATTTTGTTATGTAGTTTGTTATGTAGCCTATATGTGTTCCACTGAGGTGTTACAGGCTTAACACTAGGCCTACTTCTTGTAAGGTTCAGGTTTTTCAGTTTGATTTGGAATATCTCTAAATAAAGAATAGAAAAACACTATGGGAAGAAAATAATCTTTAATAGCCCTGTTGAAAAAAACAGCATATGCTGGTTAGGTATGTTTTGACACTGGGATGCTGGTTTAAACTGGTCCTTTTGCTGGTTTATGCTGGTCATGTGCTGGCAAAGGACCAGCATAAACCAGCAAAGGACCAGCTTAAACCAGCAAAGGACCAGTTTAAACAAGCAAAGGACCAGCGTAAACAAGCAAAGGACCAGCTTAAACCAGCATTCCAGCGTCAAAACATACCTAACCAGCATATGCTGGTTTTTTCAACAGGGAGGTCTGCTTAAGTTATACTGCTTGGGGTTTTTTTTCACGTGAAGTACAAAAAGGTATCTGGACATTTTCACTTTTAACGGATGATACTCAGAAAGAGTTCAGAGAACAGAGAACAAAACACCCAGAATACTCAGAAATTACTAATGACTTGGACTGAAAAGGCTTAATTTTTGTGAACTCGGCAACCTCTCCTCTGTGAGAACTTGTTCTAAGCTGTCTGTCTAGTGTAATTGGACCATTACAAATAGTGCAGTCAGCTGGAGCGATGTTAGCAGTGTTTGTCAGTGTTGGGACACTGTAAATGAGCATTTAAGCAAAACACTGAATTCCCTGTGCTCATTTGTTATGTGGTATCATTATTTTTATAGACTACTGAACCTATTTATTGATGTTTTATTGTTTTGTGCTGATTTATTATGATGTACTTTTTGAAACGGGACTTAACATGATACAGCTTAAAGCTAGTTTCAATAGTATTTTTTTATTTAAAAAACGCAAACAAAATAAAATTAGAATATAAAACAAAACTAAAACTGTTCGCCATAGAGCTGAAGCTTTTATTTTGTTCCATACAGGACTTTTATTTTGAAAAGGTCTATCATGTTTCCTGTTAAAACTCTGTTGGTTGCTGCAGGTTACAATCTGAATTTCCACACCGATGCAAAAGTAGCTGTAACTGTACAGCGAGAGATTCGCGAAACTTCATATTCATTTGAATGTCGGCTCGATGATCGGTATGATTTGTGAGTTGGCTTTCATTGCCAAATAACATTTATTTTTTCTTAACTGTCAACTCGCAACATATAGCATACTTACAGTATGTATAATACGTCCTAAATCATGTCTGGTTACTGTGTTTCCATGTTTAAATGGTTAATTTATACTTAGAATCAAATAAAATGCCATTATTAAATATAAATAAACAAATATATATGAAATGATTATATTAGCTTGTTTGCAGATGTTCAGGACAAGTATGTTTTACCCAGGTATGACTTAATTGAAAGGAAATACACTAAAAGGGAGCTGAACTAATGAGTGGAAGGAGGAGAAGCAAACCCAATCGGGGGGGAGGACGGTTCAATAAACCCAGAGGTGGAGGTGGAGGTGGAGGTGGAGGAGGAGGAGGAGGTGGTGGAAGCAGGAAAGCTGCTAGTGGAGATTGGGATGATGGAGATGATTTCAGCCTGGATTTGGGTCCCAGTCAGTCATTCAAGCCTCCGTCATCTAGAGGTTCAAGAGGTGTCCGTGGGGCTCGTGGAGGAACCGGCAGAGGAAGATCTCAGGCACTGCCCAGAAAACATGACGAGGAGGAGAAGAGATCCAGATTTAGACCCGAGCAAGTGCAACTGCCCCTGCAGAAGATACACATGACGACAGCGAACAAACTACAGGTCAAAGAACTGCTGTGGGAACTTCAGAGCCACGAGTATCAGATGCCAAATAGGTGAACTTGACTTTGTTTCTACAGTACATTTTCCCCCATTCATTTTCTCCATAGGTTTTTTTACCTCTTAACCCCTGTGTTGCACTCTAAGCAGTTGTTGGTTGGTTTAGTGTTCGTTTAGTGTGTAATAATTTAATATTGTCACGTAGCGGCTCTGACTATGAAGGTGGTGAGGAGGAAGAGGACGAGGAAGAGGAGTGTGATGAGCTGGACCGTCGTGAGGAAGGTCAGTTCTGGCAAACCCATGATGATGGAGTAGAACGTGCCGAGAGTGACGTCTGGATGGAGGACTCGGTCGAGGAGAAGCACACAAAGCCAGAGCCGGTGATCTCCCTGTTTGCTCTGGGCACTCTTTGCAGGTACACTTTGGCTAAAACAGGCATCACTACTTATATTTCAAGATTATTGTAGTGTTAAAAAAATCCTGTTAAATTTACAATAAAAATACAACACCTGTTTTTTTCAGAAGTCCACCCAAAAAATGTGGTGGCATTGTTTCAGGTATTATAGGATGCCCTATTGGTGCCTATATATTTTACCACTTATGACTGTATACTATATTTAATTATGTAATGTTGATAAATCACTGTACTTGAACTACCAAAATTTGATTTTTACCCTAAAATGTACTGGTACTTACCATAATAATGCAGGTGCTGCATACGATGAATCCAGGTTTATTGTAAGTGGCCTGTTTATAAAGAATCGTCAATGCACATGTTTAGACTGTGCACAGGGTCATACACAAAACACCATCATGGTAACACACGACACTTCAGTAATGCAATAAACATTCACTAAATAATGAAATGTAACACAAAACATCTGAATGTAAATTAGTGATAACAAAAAACAGAAGCAAAACAGTTTAAATAAAATCTAATCGTATGTGGTGTCACTAAGGGACCTCTTTTCCTGTTTTTCACCGTAAATGATACAGTAATTCATTAGCTTTTACTTGCAGTAACCATAAATTTGACAGTATTTTACAGTAAAATTACATATAATGCAATGTTAAGCCATTTACAGTTTTCCATCTTTTAGTTAATATCTGTAATGATTGATTTATAACTGTAAAAATTAAATAACAGAAACTGTAGAAACAAAACACCCTAGTGTACGCTAATGAGAAGATAAAATTATTTATAAAAAATATAATCATATATGATGTGTCACGCACACGCAGGGACTTCTGGGAATGCCTTTTTACTGTTTTTTCACTGTAAATTATATGGTAATTCATAGTTTTTGCTTGCAATAACCATAAATTTCACAGTATTTTACATAAAAATGAAATATTTTTTCACTGTATGATTAATAATCGTATTTGTAAGTAATAAATAAATTAACAGAAAATATAACACAAAACTCCCAAATGTACATTACTGATAACAAAAATAAGAAACATGATTATTTTATATTTAAATGCGTTTAATTTAAAAAAAATGTTTTTTGCTGTTTTTCACCATAAAATTATTTGATCATTCAAAAAAGTTTTTACTTTTTTCTGTTTACAGTGTGTTATAGCATAACATGTGCAGATAGTTTATGCCTGGATGGTAAACGAGGTGTACTTAGTGTACTTTTTAGCTTACTTTTATAAAGTACTGAATCCGTTTGTTCACTCAGTATACTGTATAAGTAACTCAGTGTTTCCCATGTTGCAGATATGGGTTTGACCGTGAGCGCTGTCGACAAGCTTTGGAGGCTGGAGAAGAAAGTGGACGTGGTGAGGTTGGAGCGACATTAGAGCTCCTCCTATCCCAGATGTTCACAGAACGTTTTGGCTCCAGCGCCCTCGGACCCCAAACATCCAAGCTCCCTTCTCAGGAGGAATGTGTAGCTTTGCGACAGGAAGAGGCCCTCGCTTTGACCGCAATCTACGGGGATCGCTTCTGTGAGCGCATCAGCAGTCGTGTTTGGACTATTCAGCTTGATTTGCTGTGGTTGGATGAAAGTCGGAACAAAATTTCAGACTCTTCGAATTGTAAAAAGCAGTCAGGATCCAATCAGGTTTGTAAGTTTTACCTGAAGGGGGCAGGTTGTAAGTTTGGAAACCGCTGCAAGTTCAAGCACCAAACTCGTGAATCGAGCTCTTCCAGAGATTTTTGTAAGGCAAGTCAACCAGGGTTTAGCAGCACAGAAGCTCCCGTTTACCAGCTGGAGATTCGTTTCCAACCAGGTAGTTTATATCCTTTTCAAGCTCCGCTCGTGGCCTTCAGTAGCACCAATGAATCGCTCTCAGGCGCGGGACGCCTCAGTGTCACAGAACACCTGTTCGATCAGTCACTCAGTGCTGCGCAGGAAGGAGAGCCGGTGGTCTACACCCTCGTTTCCTGTCTGGAGGAGGACGGACCTGCCAGAGAGCTGCTGTCTGCTGCTCATCACAAGTACAGTGCTCCGCCCCCTGTTCTGACTCCACCCACTGTCACTCCGGCCAGGAATCGGAGTAGCAGGAACACAGTAGCCAACAGCATTACGACTGATAAAGCAACTAGAGATCAATCAAACAACACCACCGAGAGAACAAACCACAGAGTGAGACAAAAGGAAGGTAAGGGATTGGGCGTCTCAAAACTCGTCGCTATTAAAACTATATTTGAATGAATAGTTCACCCAAAAATGAAAATTCTGTTTTCATTTACATTTGTGTGTTCGATCAGATGCGTCATACCTAAGACAGGATATTGATGATGAACAAGAAGATGGTGACGATGATGATAAAGAAGATGAGGAGGAATGTATCCCAGTGGAAAATGAGAGCTATGTTAACTTGAGGAAGAGGATGGTGAAGAAGAGCGAGATCAGAACTGAGCAGATACTGCAAGAGAACAAGAAGCTCTGCAGAGAGTTCAAGAGGAAACAGGTAACACACCTGATGCAGACCTGCCTTGCCCTCATGGGCTTGGATGTGTGTGTGTGACTGTTGTTGGTGTAGTATAGTATAAACATTTTCCTATCGTTTTCTTATTCTCATATCATTTCAAACCTGTATAGAGTGCTGCAGTGATGTATTTTTGTAGGCCAAACTGTAAGTGAGCGTCACCCTGGTTCTCTCGACAAAAACCCAGTAGGATTTTCATATGTTACTAACAAAAGATTCGTACACAATTATCTCCATCAAGACAATCTTCACAAATTAACACAACTTTGGAACCTAAATACAATCGGCAGAAGCGAAAAGCTAAAGTTAGGCTATAAATGGACTACACCACAGTCGCATGACTTCAATGTCACCACCATCAAGCTTTCTTAATCTGTATTTAAAATATGCAAATTGGAAAGTGAGTTAATATAGTTTGCAAGAGCATGGCAACCTCTGTAGCCCCATTAGCCATACGACTTTTTCGAGACCTGTAAAAGCTTAAGCGTGAGTGGGGTATTGCTGTCATGTGCTGAATGACTGAAATGCATCATAAAAGCTTCTTAAAAAATATTCTGTATGACCAAAGCGCTATATCCCAAGACTTCTGAAATCATTTGATAGCTTTATTTTATTATACAGACTGAAATGTATGTTTCATTCACTGAAAGTCTTGTCCTCTACTGTAGCTTTAAAGGAACACTCCACTATTTTTGAAAATAGGCTCATTTTCCAACTCCCCTAGAGTTAAACAGTTGAGTTTTACCGTTTTCGAATCCATTCAGCCGATCTCCGGGTCTGGCGGTAGCACTTTTAGCTGTAGCTTAGCATAGATCATTGAATCTGATTAGACCGTTAGCATCTCGCTCAAAAAAGACCAAAGAGTTTCTATATTTTTCCTATTTAAAACTTGACTCTACTAAGACCGACTGTACTAAGAAAACTCTGTACTAAGACCGACAGAAAATGAAAAGTTGTGATTTTCTAGGCCGATATGGCTAGGAACTATACTCTCATTCCGGGTGCAGCAGGCGCAATGATATTACGCAGCACCTGAAAATAGTCCCCAGCACGCTTACAGAAGAATCAAGTTTAAAATAGGAAAAATATCGAAACTCTGGTCATTTTTGGGCGAGATGCTAAAGGTCTAATCAGATTCAATGATCTATGCTAAGCTACAGCTAAAAGTGCTACCGCCAGACCCGGAGATCGGCTGAATGGATTCGAAAACGGTAAAACTCAACTGTTTAACTCTAGGGGAGTTGGGAAATGAGCCTATTTTCAAAAATAGTGGAGTGTTCCTTTAAATCCAATAGATCGCCTATTAATAAATTGCATCAGGGTTGATGTTAATGATTTAAAACTTCATTGGTTCCCCCACGTCTTGTGACCAAACCTCATTTTAGAGCATTTTTGGAGTGATTCAGTTTGAAGCTTGACAGCACCCTGTTTCCATTTACTTTCATTATACGAAAGAGAGCAGTCAGGATATTGTTCAAATGTTCACTTTTTGTGTTACACAGTAGAAAGTGATAGAATTTTGAAATAGATTTTTCACAGTTTCATTTTTTGTATCATTATGTGTTCTCTCTCAGTCATCGAGGCGCTATACATCGATGCAGGAGCAGAGGCAGAAGCTACCTGCATGGCAGAAGAGAGAGGCCATATTGGAGTGTTTGGATAAGAACCAGGTTCTCGTCATCAGTGGGATGACTGGGTAAGGCTGTGACCTGCAGCATTTATATTCTGCTAACCAGTTTTATTTGGTTAAAATTGATGTCCTTGACATCTCTTCATATCTGAATTATTGTAACTTTAGATGCGGGAAAACCACTCAGATCCCTCAGTTTATCCTGGATGATTTCCTTCAGACTGGACGGCAGGATAGAGTGCCCAATATTATTTGCACTCAGCCACGGCGAATCTCTGCCATCGCTGTGGCGACCCGAGTGGCCCAGGAACGAGCAGAGGCCCTGGGTCACTCTACAGGCTATCAGATCCGTCTGGAGACCGTCAGGGTAACACAGTTTATACAAACCAGCCACATTTACTCTAGGTGCTGCTTAAGGCGTGAGAGTGATACGTCAAATATTTACCATATATTCTCAATTTGATTTTAATCATCATTTGATTGTCATTTGCTGAATTACTGCTACCATAAGATATGATATATATATATATATATATATATATAACTATTAAATATAAATGTCACTATTTTAGTTCTCGCATTAAATGTTTCATCTTTACTCCAGTCTTCAGTGTCACATTATCCTTCAGAAATCATTCAAATATGCTGATTTGCTGCTCAAGAAACATTATTATTATCAAAGTTGAAAGCAGTTGTTCTGCTTAATATATATATATGTTCAAAAGATTTTTTTGAAATATGAATCTTGTAACATTATAAATGCTCTTACTGTCACTTTTAAACAATTGAAAGCATCCTTGCTGAAAAACGTATTCATGTCTGTATATGTTTTCTTGTGTCCAGTCCTCCAGCACCAGGCTGATGTTCTGCACCACCGGTGTCCTTTTGCGCAGGTTAGAGGGCGACTCTGAGCTCAGCGGCATCACACATGTGATCGTGGATGAGGTCCATGAACGGACAGAAGAGAGGTTTGTGGAAAGCAAATGTACACATAACACAACCTGAGTCTGACAGTAACGCGACTCCTGTCTCACAGTGACTTCCTGTTGCTGGTTCTGAAGGATCTGATTGCAAAAAGAACGGATCTGAAAATAATGATGATGAGTGCAACCCTGAATGCTGAGCTCTTCTCACAATACTTCAACAAATGCCCCAGCATCCATATACCAGGTACTCCATCCCATTCCTGATTTAAAAAAAAAAAGAGAGCTTAAATTATATCATGAAACATTCACTGATCAGTGATCACGGTTATTGATAGTGAAGCGATGTAGTGCAACATTGAAAAGATACAAACTTTAATATTTAATCTATCACACATGTCCTGCTTATTTTTTTAAATGGACTTTCTTATCTGAAGGACGCACATTCCCAGTGGAGCAGTTCTTTCTTGAAGATGCCATCGCTAAGACCAGGTATTCACATAAAACACATTTTGCCTCGTCTATGATTATATTGTATTCTTCACACAATAATAAAAATACAGTCTTTATGTCACAACACGCTTTGTTCTTTTATTGTTAAGGTATGTAATTGAAGATGGTAGTCCATATCGGCGCTCCACAAAGCAAACTCGTCCCTCCGGTCAGGGTGGCAGGGCTGGGAAGGGACGGGCTCCTGTTGAAGACTTTGATGATGATCGTGGCTGGTCCTTCACGAAAAAGGATTCGGTCAAAGACTCCGTCTCTGATCAGCAGCTCAGTCAACAGGAGCTCACTGTCCGATATTCCAGTAAAAATGCTTGAATTCTCTCATTTTATCATGTCTTATTGATTTATTACCAGATTTGTTCTTCATTTCCTGTGCTTATTTTTTGTGGGCGTGCTTATTACTCTATTTCTGTCTTTAGTGATTGTACAAAGTACAACCTGCTTCTTAAATCATTTCTTTATATTAGATCTTTGTGTAATTTGACAAAACACCCTGAAATGTGTATATCTTTGTGCATCTCTTGTTAAGATTACTCAAAGTCTGTAGTGAAAACATTGGCTGCTATGGATCTTGATAAAATCAACATGGACCTTGTGGAGAGTCTGTTGGAGTGGATTGTTGATGGAGACCACAGCTACCCACCAGGTAAAGAGCGCCATAAACCGCTGCACTAGATGCCTGTTCAAATAATCACAGCCTTCTTAGTAAGGTTAAAATAAGTCACAGTGATGGACCGTGTTTTGTGTGTGTTTGTGAATGCACAGGTGCTGTTTTGGTCTTCCTACCAGGACTTGCTGAAATAAAGCAATTATATGAGCAGCTCCAGTCTAACAGGATGTTCAATAATAGAAGAACAAACAGGTACATTGTTCTTATGGGTTATTGCTGGACATGTTAACTGGCAATTTCTTGTCTGAATGAGTGAATTAATCAAGAACGTGTCCTGGTTATATTTTATCTGAAAATCAAAGGAAAATAATCTTTTGTAGCATTCATTCATTCATTCATTCATTCATTTTAAGCTTTCATATGCCCCTTGTCTCATTATCATGATGCAAACAAATAAATATTTTTGAATTGGCAAGAAAATAATGTCACGTTCCACTAAAAGTCTTAACAATAAACTTAATTTTCAAATTATATTAATATTAATATTATACACTACTGTTCAAAAGTTTGGGGTCAGTAAGATTTTTTATTTTTTTTTTTGAAAGAAATTAATACTTTTATTTAGCAAAAATGCATTAGATTGATCAAAAGTGACAGTGCGGAGATTTGTAATGTTAGAAAAGATATTTCAAAATAAAACTTTTTAAAGGTAATGTATATTAATATATAAATAACATTAATAATCAAATGTGTTGTGACATGTTTTGGTTGTCGGATTCACCTGTTAAAAGTGGATGATGATATTTATTTATGAATGTGTGTACATTTTTTAGGTGTGTAGTGTATCCTCTACACTCATCCCTGTCCAATGAGGAGCAGCAGGCGGTCTTTACCCGCCCACCTGAGGGTGCGACCAAAATCATCATCTCCACCAACATCGCTGAAACTTCTGTTACCATTGACGATGTGGTGTATGTCATAGACTCTGGCCGGATGAAAGAGAAGCGGTATGAGACGCTGTCAAATCTAGATGTTTATTTTTCTTGGACACCATTGAATATTCTTTGTGGTTTTGGATGCATTAGCATATGTTTGTGCATGTATTAGGTACGATGCTAGTCGCAGTATGGAGAGTCTAGAGGACGTGTGGTTGTCTCGTGCCAACGCTCTTCAGAGAAAAGGCCGTGCCGGTCGTGTGGCGTCAGGTGTCTGCTTCCATCTGTTTACAAGCCATCGCTTCACACACCACCTGAGCCAACAGCAGCTGCCTGAGATCCAGAGAGTTCCTCTGGAGCAGCTCTGTCTAAGGTAACCACCTTAAAAGGATACTAATCACACAAAAAAACACGTGCTTTTACATCAAAACACTTTAATTAAAGGTTCACCCAAGTTCACCCAAAAATGAACATTTGCTGAAAATGTACTCACCCTCAGGACATCCAAGATGCAGATGAGTTTGTTTGTTCATGGGAACAGATTTGGAGATTTCAGCATTACATCACTTGCTCACCAATGGATCCTCTGCAGTGAATGGGTGCCGTCAGAATGAGAGTCCAAACAGCTGATAAAAACATCAAAATAAGTAATCCACACTACTCCAGTCCATCAAATAATGTCTTGTGAAGAAAAAAACTGTGTGTTTATAATAAACAAATCCATCATTAAGACTTAAAACCATCGTCTCTGGCCAAAATATGAGTCCATAATTCATAATAACGCTTCCTCCAGTGACAAAGTTCATCCACCGTTGTTCTCTTATAGAAAAATCCACCAACGTATTTGTTTATTGGACTGTTTTTGCTTGTAAACGGTGCTTGATCTGTGCATATTCCTCTCCTGATTCAGACGGGACAACGTTTTCACTGAAGAAAGCAATAGTATGGATAGAGGGCTCTTAAATGAATGTTAAAAATATCTTGATGGATTTGTTTCTTACAAAAATGCAGCTTTTCACTTCACAAGACATTATTTGATGGACTGGAGCGGTGTGGATTACTTGTGGATTATTGTGATGTTTTTATCAGCTGTTTGAACTTTCATTCTGATGGCACCCATTCACTCCACTGGTGAGCAAGTGATGTAATGATACATTTCTCCAAATCTGTTCCCATGAACAAACAAACTCATCTATGAGTAAGGATGGCTTTTCATCAAATTTTCATTTTTGGGTGAACTATTCCTTTAATATAAGTAAACTTAATGTGAAACCGAAGTATGACCGGTTTAGATCTTAATAGTTTAAATTTGTCTTCCAGGGTTAAGGTGTTGGAGGTGTTTGCAGAGCGTCCTCTGGAGTCAGTTTTCTCTCAGCTTATTGAGCCGCCCGCAGAAGGCAGTCTGGAGGCCGCTAAACAGCGCCTGTGTGCCCTGGGCGCCCTGACAGACAAGGAGTCTCTGACTCCCCTCGGTTGGCATTTGGCCTGTCTGCCCGTGGACGTCCGCATCGGTAAACTCATGCTGCTGGGAGCTATCTTCCGCTGCCTGGACCCTGCCCTCACCATCGCCGCCAGCCTGGCCTTCAAGAGTCCATTCGTAAGTCATCAGCCACATGTAGAAGATCACACTCCAGCGCAGTACTATGTTACCTGAGATCTTGCCATACTCACAGGTGTCTCCCTGGGATAAACGAGAGGAAGCTAATGAGAAGAAGTTGGGGTTCTCTCTGGCGAACAGTGACCATCTAGCTTTGCTGCAGGCGTACAAGGTCAGTTCAGGCTCTGATAAAATTAATGACTAAAGGGTATACAATTGATAATGTGATGGTTTTTTTTTCTTAAAATTTGTTGGATCATTTTATGCTTTTAGCTTCCAATAAAAATGTATTTTACAGCATTTGAGCTTTTTTAATTCCATTCAAAGACTTTTTTAATTCCATTCTGTTCACATCTGCATATCAGAATCATTATTTGGATTTTTTAAATTCTCGCCATTGGCTTTATTACGCTGATAACATCGAACTTATTGTTTCCAATTGTAAAACAATAAATATAAAAATGATCAGAAATTACTCATGATTTTCACAAACATATTAAGCGGCACAACTGTTTTCAGAAAGAAGACTCTTAGGCTCACCACTGGCTTATTTGATCAAAAATACAATAAAAACAGAAATATTGTGAAATATTACCATTTAAAATAATGTCATGCCACGAGACTTAATAAATCATTCTAATATGCTGATTTGCTGCTCAAGAAACATTATTTTACATAATATTTACAGATTATGTGAACATACTGAAAATATCTCAGTGAATTTTATTTTCTATTGACAATGCTATCAGTAGATTTTTTTTTTGTAACATTTTTGTTAATTAGACCATAAGACACCTTTATCAGTCAATTCTAATCATTTCATGATCAGTCATGAAAATGATCGGTATTCTCAATAAATTGATCTACTTCTGATCGTATCTTTTTTTCATGTTCTTTACGCATTTCTGATAATTACCCATTAAGATCTGAGCCTCGTTCATTATTGGGTGCATGTTCATTCATAGTTCGCTCAGTTCATGTGCTTGAACTACGCTGGTTAATATAATCATGGAGACTTGTGCTGATATGTGACGTGTTTGCTCAGGGTTGGTGGAATGCAACACAGAGCGGATCTAAGGCTGGTTACCAGTACTGCAGAGAGAACTTCCTCTCGATCCGGGGCTTACAGGTGAGACTGGACTCTGATTGGCTCAGTGTAAATGTCAGTCATTTTGGCATACTTGGATAACTGCTCTGTGTTGTGTGTGTGTGTTCTTTCAGGAGATAGCATGTCTTAAAAGGCAGTTTGCAGAGCTTCTGTCTGACATTGGCTTTGTGAAGGATGGACTGAAGGCCAGGGTCATTGAAAAAATTAGCTCGAAAGGAAGTGATGGGGTGCTAGAGGCCACAGGCTATGAGGTAACTGATTCTTGAGTTCAGAGACAAAAACTACAGAACTGAAAGATGTTCAAGTTTATGCACTTAAGATCATAGAAGTGTGAAAAGAAGATCTTCGGGATTAAGCTTTTTCTAATTGATTTTGATTGATTTAAGTGTTTTCATACATTTCTGACAGTGTTGACAGGTAGTAGAGACAGCTTTGAAACCGGAAGGATTTTCGGTTTCAAAATTGAAATTAAAATATAAAAGTATTTTCCATTATTTCAATAAAATGGTGCATTTGTGTTAACGTTCTAGTGATCATCTCTCATTAATATCAGTTTGTGCTATTCTCAAAACTATTTGGAAGATGTTTTATTCCATGTCTTCCAGACAGTGAATGGTTTTTGACACTATATATGTAATATTTAGACTGTTGGGTAAAATCTATACAAGATATATAAACTAAAAATAATGATAAAACCCATTAGTATGAACTCCCAGCATGTGACCTGTTCTTTTAACACCAGTGCTTTTCTGTCCCCCACAGGCCAACCTGAACTCTGGTAACACAAAGCTGATGTCAGCCATGCTGTGCGCAGCTCTCTACCCTAATGTAGTCCAGGTCAGTGCACAAATTTCTCTAGTGTGTAAGATGATTAATGTGAATGTGTGTAAAACATGCTGTGTTTTGTTTAGGTGAGATCTCCTCAGGGGAAGTACAAGCTCACTAGTAAAGGTGCTATGAAGATGCAGCCTAAAGCAGAGGAACTGCGCTTCATGACCAAGAGTGATGGAGCCGTCCACATACACCCCTCATCTGTCAACTTCTCTGTAACTATCTCATCTAAACTACATTTGCGCTGAACGTAGCATCTAAAAAATGATGTAATTTCTACTGAAACAGTGTTTTCAGGGCAGGATTTTGTCCATTCGATTGTGAAAAGTGGGCATTGTTAGACTGCAATATTATCAGTAATATTATTTCTAAATAATTTTACATTTTATTTGAACTGTCTGTCTTACATCATTTGTAAGTTTGTTTTAGAGGCGGATAAATTTAATATATTAAATATATTTTAAAATATAGTATTTTATATAATAAAATTGTGCATGTGTATATAATACATGTGCATGTTATTTTATAAATTTTTAATTTCATTAATAATTTATTCAGTTACATGTATTTTTATTAAATAAAATTGTTTTATATATAATTAACAATATATACACACACACATTTATAAAATATAATAAAAATATAAAATAATATAATAAATTAAAGATGTGTAATTATTTTTAATTCAATATAAACCATATATAATAAAATTATATTAATATATATATATATATATATATATGTGTATATACAGTATATAATACATATTTTATTGTATATAAAAATAAAACACACATCATATAAACTTACATTTATCTAGTTCTTATATAATAACTATATATATATATATAAAATTGTGATTTTGTTATTATAAATGACATGTTATTATATATTTATTTCTTAAATCAAGTGTAACGTTCACTCTGTGTAGGTGCGGCACTATGACAGCCCATACCTGGTGTACCATGAGAAAGTGAAGACCAGTCGAGTGTTTCTCCGTGACTGTAGCATGGTGTGCGTGTATCCCATGGTGCTGTTCGGTGGGGGGCAAGTGAGCGTGGAGCTGCAGCGTGGAGAGTTCATCATCTCTCTGGATGACGGCTGGATCAAATTTGCTGCTGCGTCTCATGAGGTAAAGCAGACTTGCACTAGAATATTACAGTGGCATGCGGTGACTTTTTTTTTAACCGGGTATGCTTAGTGATAAAGACCTTATAATCATGTTTATATGAATTATACCGTGAACTTTTTCTCTCAAATGGCCCGGGTATGCGGAGCATTCGCAGCTTATATGGACGGAACGCCACTGGAATATTATCTAAACTACATTTGCGCTGAACGTAGCATCTAAAAAATGATGTAATTTCTACTGAAACAGTGTTTTCAGGGCAGGATTTTGTCCATTCGATTGTGAAAAGTGGGCATTGTTAGACTGCAATATTATCAGTAATATTATTTCTAAATAATTTTACATTTTATTTGAACTGTCTGTCTTACATCATTTGTAAGTTTGTTTTAGAGGCGGATAAATTTAATATATTAAATATATTTTAAAATATAGTATTTTATATAATAAAATTGTGCATGTGTATATAATACATGTGCATGTTATTTTATAAATTTTTAATTTCATTAATAATTTATTCAGTTACATGTATTATAGTATGCTATGGCAGTATTTGATTTCAGATTGTGTTTATGTAGGTGGCTGAGCTGGTGAAAGAGCTGCGGTGGGAGATGGATCAGCTCTTAGAGGAGAAGATCAGAAATCCCAGCATGGATCTGATCAGCTGTCCTCGAGGATCTCGCATCATACACACCATAGTGTCGCTCATCTCCACACAGTAACACACATTCATCCAATACACAATGTTCTCGCACACCACTCGCATACTATTCAAAATTAAATAACAGTGGGGTGTTCACCTGAAAACAGCCTTATAGCTTGTCAGTAGAAGATTTTGTTGAACTGTGTGGAGGCACTTGAAAAATCTTTCATTCAAATGCAGAAAATGTACTTTGACAATGTGTGATTTCACACAAACATTTCCTAAATCCCAGAGTCCATATTGGACTGCTTTAATGCAGTATAACAAATGGCATGAAGTATTTGTGAGTGAATTGTGTCAAATATAAAATACATTATTATTGTGTTTTGAATTATGTACTTCTATTATAATGTGGGACTACTATGAAATGTCATATTTTTGCCAAAAGATGCATTATGAAGTGTATGTAAAAAAATAAATTAATTAACTGGATTCAAAATAATGGATTTTCTTATTTAAAAATAATCATTTTTTCCCAGTTATATTTAGGCACTTGTGACACTAAATAACAATTGTGTGATTCTATTGTGTTTCTATAATTTGTGCAATTTTTTTAATGTTACAGCTGCCTCATTACATGACTGCATTTTTTGGGTAACACTATTACGGTATTCACCTCAAAAAAATTATATTTTGTGAACAAATTACAGGCTTTTTTCCATTAGATAACATTAACATTTTAAGGTTTGCTTGTAATTATAAATTTTGGATTTATAATTAGGATTTATTGTAGGGGGGACAAATACCCCCTACTAAAGCAAATTATAGACAATTGTAGAAATACAATATTGTGCTCTTAGTAGCAGTACACACTAGGTTTGTCATGAAACATTCTGCCAGGAAAAATGTGCTGTTGTGTAATGTTGTAAAAGTGAAATTCACATGCTTTTGTAATTTCAGATCACTGAGAATGTGAAGCGTGTTGTGTGTGTGTAGGTCTCTCCTGGCCTCAGCAGAGCATCGGGAAAATGAGGCTGAGAAGAGACCGAGATCAGGTACATCTCATTAATTGAGGAACATAATGCCTTTTTCTTGGACTAAAGCAAACATACAGAATTATACAGAAAAAAAAAAAATACAGCATTACATACAGACAAACAAGTACACACATATGACCTGTATATGATATATAGTACAGGTGCATCTCAATAAATTAGAATGTTGTGGAAAAGTTCATTTATTTCAGTAATTCAACTCAAATTGTGGCATTGAATTTATTTAATACACGAGTTTCACAATTTGAGTTGAATTACTGAAATAAATGAACTTTTCCACGACATTCTAATTTATTGAGATGCACCTGTATAATGTATACTATAGTTCAAAAGTTTGGGGTTGGCAAGATTTTTTTTAACATTTCTGAAAGAGGTCTCTCATGCTCACAGAGGCTCTATTTATTTGATCGAAAATACTGTAATATTTTGAAATATTATTACAATTTAATAAAATAGCAGTATTAAAAATAAAATCTTACCGAGCTCAAACTTTTGAATAGTGTACAATTATCATGTGCCACCACTTTGTTTTGTCTGAATTAAAATGTACTTTTAATTCAGTTACCTGGTTAACAGCATCTGGCCAGTTTTGGGTCTCTAAACAGAAGGCACTGTGTTTGGAGTAAGCAGCTCCACCCTTTCCTTTCAATGTCCCATCCAGGAAGTTAGAGGTGTAGAACTGAACCCCAGGCTGTGTAGTGCTCACCTCCAGAACACGACCCGTCCCAGGATGCACCACTCTACTCAGACCAACACGTGCAGCCGTATTAATGCACATAAAGAGTAATCACGTGGGCTCAATAATCCAATTGAAATAACACAGGCTACCGTGCACATTTTCGCTCCAGTGGTGGTTCTCCAGGTGAACACAGACAGAAGTTGTGATCAAAGCCTGGACCAGGCAGCTCTTCCAGTCTAGAGCCCAAGAGGACAAGCTTTCTCAGGTCAAACAGGGTCTTCTCCACAGGTTTCACCTCCCCTGTTACATTGTAACAAAACCATATTTGACAGGTTCTGGTTACAGAAGTTTAAAAGATCGAATTCCCTAAAATAAGCAATGTGATAAAAATACCAGTCGGGATGGTCGTAAATGTCTGGTGTCCCCTGCAGAATTTAGGATATGAAATATCATTTATTGATAGTAGGAATACACCTGTTGTGTCCACAAAAGTCGTGCAGCCTTTAACCATGCAGTGTAAGACGAGGTTTATAAACTGTGTCCTTGTAGCCCTACCTGTCCAGCCAGGTTGAAGTATGAATGGTTGATGGGTGTAGTACGTTCAGTCTGTGCATGGTACAGCACACTCAGTGTGTTCTTCTCCAGCCTGTAGGTGACAGAAGCGTTTAGGTTCCCAGGATAACCCTCATCACCATCTGGACTGAAGTGACTCAGCTTCACTCCATTATCCACTGCCTCTGTGGTCCACACGGCCTGCAACACACAAACGCCATTAATGAGATGCCTACAATCATGCCTGCTGACTCACATAACATAACAACATACAATGAAGCTTAATTCGGACCGAAAAGGACAGGCATGGTTTTCATTTCAGATTCATACATGTCATGTTTGTACAAGTCATACTTTGTACATGTCATACTTTGACAAGCAAAGCCCTTCAGTCCTCCATGCAGAGCATTGGGTCCATTGTTTATAGCCAGTTCATATTCTTTCTCATCTACCACAAACCGGCCCTTAGCAATGCGGTTTGCAACCCGGCCAACCACAGCTCCAAAGTAGCGAGGGTTTGAGAGATATCCTAGAGTGAAATAAAGGGAATTAAGCATTATTTTCATTCTGTATATCTATAGTTAAGTCTAGTGATCGATATATCAGCAAGGCTGATTAATAGGCCAACATTTGGTTATTCTGGAATCATCGGCCTATAACATAACCATAACTGCATGTCTGATTACACGAGTGGTTCTCAACCTTTGGCCACAACAATATTCAAAGGCCCGACTCTCCTAGTAAATTACATTTCAAGAATTCAGAAGTTTAAAGAGTTGAATATTCGTTAGGGTTCCCTCACTTTTTAATTAACCAATGAATTTGCATGACTTAAATGAAGAATTTTACAAATATTTTTACTCACAGTTTCTACCTGATAAAATATTTTAGAGCTCGGCAAACAAGTAAAATGTACATCCTTAATAAAAGTGTCCATGGCATTTTTAAGATTTTATTAATTTGCATGACTTTTCCAGGTCTAGAAATCACACTTTTTATATCCATATATTCATCATATATCATGTATCCAGGTTTTTCAAGACCGTAGGAATTTTGGTTGTTGAGGGGATGAATTCAAAGAAGAAATATCATGATTTTTTTAGTTGTTTAGCTTATTTTAAAGCTTGTTTTGACTTATTTAAAATCATTTGAAGTCTTCTTGAGGCTTACTTGGAAGTTTGCTGCAGATCCCCTGGTTAAGAACCACTTGTGTTTATTTCAGAAAAGTCTTTAAAAGTGCACATCTGTTTTCAAAGATTTTTGCGAATTAAGTAAATATTGTGCATTTGTTCAATCAATTCTCTCAATTTGCATGCATTTGTAGGAATGTCTCATTAATTATTAATATTACATCAGCTATCCTGCTTTCTAAATATTGGTATAATTAGTCTTTTAAAATCATAAATTGGTCGACATTTAGTTAAGACTTTTTTCATAGGAGAATTTCATAGATGTCTTGACTAACTTACATAATGAAATGTTTTATCAACTGGATGTTCCACAAAACTAGAATTAATCTATTTTTTAAAAAAGAAATGCAAAAACCTTAATTTGTTCTCCAATTAATCTAATTGCTATTTAAGAGAAACAGCTGAGATATAACCGAATCATTATTGATTCTTCTCCTTTTTCTTTCTTTCTTTCTTTCTGTACGGACTGTGGCCACATCTGGCGAGGATCCGGTGTGCTGACGGACTTGATCACGCAGCCCAGAGAGAGGATCTCCACACTCACAGCGCCGGAGCGCAGGCGCCATCTCTCCACGGGACCCGGTGCAGCGCCGTACTGCTCTTTACACACCTCGGTCATTCTCAAACAAGCCGTTTGCTCAGACAGGATACACAGCTCCACCACTGAAATGAACGTTACAACACGGCAGTATAAATGACTACATCTTAAGTTAATAAACTACAAAGTACCGCCCTCTGTGTCAGAATCCCTTCTACCAATTTCGAGTGAGTAAATAGAGTTTGCTGGTGTTGTACTGCCACCATCTGGATTGGAGCAGTACTGCGCATATATACATGTGGCCTGCGCTGATTTTGTAATATGCATGTATGAACCATTTTAATTTAAACTTTAAACGTTGATATTAAAATGCATTAAACTTATAAAATGTTTTTTTTTATTTGCACGTTGCACATGAATAAAAACACTATTGAAAAAAGACATTGCAAAACAACATAGTTTTTTCTTTCTTTCAAAAATGAATTCCATCATAACTTATCTCCTGCCTTGTAATTATTAGCTGCTTTACTACATTAATAGTATAAAACAAAACAATCTTTATGGGGTTTGAAGAGGACCAATAAGTGCAGCAAGCTGAAGATCGGATAATATTGATCTAGAATACTAATTATAATGAAATTACAATAACTACAATACAATAATTACAAGAACATTTGATTAATCGCTAATTATTGTATACAGTTGCTATTTGTTTTGTTTAATTTAGCAGTGCCATTTGCTGACAGCTTTGTTCGTTTTTTTTTTTTCATTAATGAATTATTTTGTGACATTGTGACCTGGAGAGTTATAAAATCGGCAATAAATGCAGATAGATTTTAAACGTGTCAGTCTAAAAATAGACCAGTCCTAGATATGCTGTGCCTCTGAGGGTTCCTCCTTTAAATCTTCACACCTCTTTTGTTTCCTATCGTTTAGTTTCTCAGCGAAAATTTGCACAATGGCATAGCCTAAGTCTGAGATCACTATAATGTTTTCTCTTTTTTTGCCTTTTTCTTTTCTTTTCTTTTTTTTTAACCACGAATTTGTGTAAAACATGAAGACCATGTTCTCCAAAGAGATCCAAAGATCGTTCTTCAGTGGAAGAAATCTGCACATCTGAATAGTCACACAGTCAGTGCCTCAAATTGACTTTTTTACGTACTTTTTTGTCTATTTATCATATTTTCTTGTAAGAGCTGCTCTCTTTTTTATTTTGTCATCCACACTGACAAACCCATCTTTGTTTCCCAAACATCTCTGAGTGAGTGCATTAAGTTGACATGTGCAGTCTGAGGGAAACTGGGGCTGCGCGACGTCACACAGCGAAGTTTGAGCAGATCCAAGATGGCGGAAGTCGGCGGACCGAGGAGTCGGCATTTCTCAGCGACGAAACAGAAATGCCACAACTTTGCTGAAGGTGACAACCTCATTTCATGTCGTGTAGCATCGGAAAGCCGTTCTTCACAAACTCATTTTGTTTCCCCGGTGCTTGTTCGTTAGTTTGCGTTAGTTTGTGTTTTTAATGACCGGTTAAAAGTAAAGAAAACGGGACTTGAACTCGTGTTTTGTCTGGTCACGGTCGAATTTGAGCAGGTGTGAATCAGTTCGCGCCAGAAAGCGAGTTTTCCAGACCATAGACGTATATATATCTATGTTCCAGACCTTCAGCGCTTGTTGACGCGCGTCGCTGGCGTTAAAAGCCGCGTGAGAGTTGAGGTACCTGTCAGTGGGACCATAACGGTGTTATGCGTGATATGCCCACTCTCGGCGCATGTTTATTGGTAAACGGCGAGTGTTCTCGGCGAGTTCTTACGTTATTTTTATGCTTGCTGTTATTAGATGGCTTAATTTGCAACCTTGCAAACTTTGGAGCCAGTCTTTCTTATTTTCTCGCTTTGTTTTGGTCGTTCAGTGTGCGTTATTTATTAAACTCCAATATTATGGAGACCCGTGAGTGGAAGTGTATTTGTAAGTTCTGTTTTAATAATTTCAGACAGTATTTCACTGAATTCGCCAGCTGCTTTGTGATTGAGGAGCTCGTCCACGAGCCACTGGGAACTAATGAAACTTTGGTATCTACATTTATACGAGTTGTGCTTCTCGCATGCTCTCTTTAGCTTTAGGGTGATGGATGATGTCCTGTATGCCTGTGTGCTTAGTCTCAGAACTTACCAGGGTAATTTGCCATGTAAATTTACCTTTACTTAGGGCTTGGCTGTTGTGTACAGTAAATCAACATGTGGTGATGTTGAAGTGCGCAGGACAATTATATTAAGTTATCTTTTATCTATAAGTATGTCAGTCAGTTTATGAACTGATAAGACATAAGCAGGTGGTTATTGTGTTAGATGTTGGTGTCTAATTTGTATGTCTTGTCTGTCTGAAGTTATGTATCTGAGTTTGTGGTCCACATCAATGATATTGGGCCTTTAAACGGCTTATAACGATGTTATACTTTACCTGTTATTAGTTTTTAAAGATGGCAACAATTCTACTTTGGATTTAATCAGAGCAAACTAAAATATTACAGAATTATGTATGTTAGTAGCACTTTAAAGTTTCAGTTATCAAAATGAGTTAACTAAATTAGTTAACACAAACTTGCAATGAACAATACTTCTACAGAATTTATAATTCTTCAAGTTTACTTAAACATTTAATGTTACATGTTTCAAATCAATTTTTTCATTTTAGTATTTAACATTAGCACTGTGAATAACAACAACAACGAACAACTGTGTCTTTATTAAATTAAATTAAAAGATAATGAATAAATGATTAATTAATATATTGTTCTTATTAGCCAATGCATTACCTTAAAAATGCAACCTTATTGTCTTGATATCCTGTATCATTCCTGGCATAAGGAAGAGGTTCATTTAATATTATAGTATTTTTAGTCCGCTCCTCTTTTAACAACATCACACAAACTCTGGTGAGTTGTACATCATTACGTAGTCATGCTATATTAACGTTTTAATATATTATGTCAATTCAGTTTTTATATAGGCCTAAGTTGATAAACAGTTCTGGGTAGTAACTAAATACATGTAATCTGGATTAAGTAATCAGATCCAAAAATTAAGCACTTTTAATTAGATTACATTTTAAAACGGTCATAATCAGATTAGTTACTTTTTATGGATTACATGGTTACATATTATTCACACAATGGCAGTTTTCTTCTTAAATTTTCCTTTCTAAATGAACCTACCACTTATATACATGAGACACTTGTCTTCATCATATTCAGTGACCTTCACTAATTATTAATTTTGGAAATCTGGACAACAATATTTCAAACCTGGAAGACTTTGGCGTTGCAATGTCATGTTTTCATGTTTATTAATGTTTGCTCATATAATGCAGGGATTCCTCCTAAGGGTTTTTTTTTTTCTTCTGTGAGCCGAATCCCTTTGACCTTAAATATTTAGTCCCTTTGAGATTTCAAGAATTTAACAGCATATTTGCATGTTCATTCATGGTATTATTAGCCAATTATTCAGTCTGGCCAACATGAGAGCGTCATAAATCTGAATTGACCTGTACTTGCAGCAGTTTTGAATGGACTGTGCCCTCTCCAGTGTGTCCTTGGGTGTGTGTTTGCTCACACTGACACTGCTTGACTCTGTTCCAGTGGCTCTGCTCGGCTGGCCGTGAGCCTGAGGAGACTACAGCGAAGGGGAGAGAGGGTGTTTGTTTTGTGTTACATGTGTCTTAACCCGAGGACAAAAATGACCAAATTTAGCCCTGTGGCCGAAGGGATCTAGGCTTATCCGCAGCTCATGGATAAAGTGCATGGGGTTAAAACGGAGACCCACACTCCTGGAATAGAAAGCAGTAATGAGCTGCTAGTGAAGTGCTGAAAAGCAAAGCTGCAAACGTCAGAAAACCCATTTCTGATCATCAAGGACTGGGTCTCAGTGTGTGGATTTTTCTCATCCATGCTTTTTTGGCTGTTTTGGCCAGTATTGCACAACAAAAGAGGACATTGTGACAGATGCTGAAGCTGCAACAATATATATTGTTTTTAAATATGTAAAATTATTTAAATGTACCAATTACCAGTGTTATTTTAGTATTATTTGTTATATATAATGTTATAGTTTTATTAATATTTTGAAATAGCTTTTATTTTTATATTTTAAATATATATTTTTTAGTAATTTATGTGCTACTTATGTGCTTACTATTTAAATTTAATTTATTTCCATATTCATTTTGGTTCAGTTTAATTTTTTCAGTTAGTAATTTTAGTGCTTCAACTTAGAAAATGAAATGTGAAATTTTAAGTTTTTCCATCTAATATTTATATTTTATTTTATTGTAGGTTTATTGCAGTTAACAAAATGTTTTTAATTGTTGTAGTTAATGATAATAACCTTTCAAAATTAAATTACCCTGTTTTTTCCCTACAGATATGACCGGTGTGGAAGATGTTCCATTGTGCCGCCCCGTTGAGGTGATGAGCTCACTGGAGGCTCAACGCAGCTCTGATACTAATGGAGTGGCACCGTGTGCTGTAGAGGAAGAGCTTGAGCCGGAGGAGGACTCGGTTCCTGAGGGGGCTCGACCCATCCAAATTGTAATCACCAACGAGGACCATCATAAGTTTGAGTTGGATGCTGCTGCGTTGGAAAAAATCCTGATGCAGGAACATGTCAAGGATCTCAACGTGGTTGTGGTGTCTGTAGCTGGCGCCTTCCGCAAGGGAAAGTCCTTCCTGCTAGACTTTATGCTGCGTTACATGCATAATCAGGTTAGAACGAACCCCCTTCTACTGATGTAAGTGTACGAGTAGCTGAAAAATGGACATAATATAAGATTTTAGATTAAAATGTGTATATTTTTTAAATGAGAAATTGTATTGAATTGAATTGTTTTTAGTATGATGCAACTAGTCACATTTTATTCTTTTTTTTCCCCTCCATTTTTAATCTTCTTTTAATTCACTTTAGTCATATTTTGAAAGCTTATGTTTCTTATTTAGTTCCTATTGGGTTTCTAAATATTTTTCAAGGGTCCTCAAAACATTGCTTCAAGAATTGAGGAGAAAATTGTGTTGAGTAAATTCTTTATTCAGTCATTAATGTAGTTCCTAATTAAATAGTAGAAAGTATTTCTACCCGCATTTTAAGTTTCTATATTTCACACGTTGAGAAAAATCACACATTTTATTGTTTAGGTGCAAAGTCTGTCTTTTACTAAGCAAATGGTTATAAATATTTTTTCCCCCCAATGTACAGGGAAAACACATACAATGACTAGTACAGGCATTATTTTTTACAGTAAATCAAGAACATTAATATATGGTTGCAAATTGTTACCATATATACACATATATATATATATATATATAATGCCATCAATTTTTAAAATTCTTTTTAATTAAGATTCTTTAATTTTCTTAATTTTTGTATTTTCCCTGTTTTTACAATAGCTATAAACACTATAACAATATACAAAATAACACAGCTAAATTGTGAGGAAAAAGAAAGTATTGTCCCTTTTTCGTGAGGACAGTAAATCTACACGTCAACTACCCATATGCATTCAAATATGTGAAGCATGAGAGCTCTCACACATCTGTTAAAAATAAGTCTGAATTATCTGAAATCTGAATTATCATTCCTGAGAACAAATTCCTGATGACTCCTATCATTGACATGTCTTAACTTGTGGGCTGCGTCTTGCGTGTATAAAACCAGCTAGGTCACATGGATGTGAGCATGCATGCTTTGTTAGGTACATCTCAGGACATTCACATGAACATTGTCCTTTGTCTATGTGTCTTTGCAGTCATCTGAGTCATGGATGGGAGGAGACGATGAGCCGTTGACTGGTTTCTCCTGGAGGGGCGGCTGTGAGAGAGAGACTACAGGAATCCAGGCCTGGAGTGAGGTGTTTGTTGTGGAAAAGGAAGATGGAACTAAGGTGGATAGCCGTTCACTTGAAGATGTGTATTATGTCACTGTCAAGATATGTTGACTGTGTGATGAAACTAATCTCTGTTTGTCTGAAGGTGGCTGTTCTGCTGGTGGACACTCAGGGAGCCTTTGACAGTCAGTCCACCATCAAAGACTGTGCCACAGTTTTTGCTCTGAGCACCATGACCAGCTCTGTGCAGGTGTGTTGAGGCACATTAGTGGGGGTTAAATAATCATATTAGCATATTAAGTGACCAAAAAAATCATGTTTGTTTTAGGTTTATAATCTCTCTCAGAATATCCAAGAAGATGATTTGCAGCATCTCCAGGTAGCAACTTTCTTTGTTGGTGTACATTGTTAGTTAATGTTAATAGTGTGTGTGGGACAGTAACATCATGCATCTTTTATAGCTTTTCACAGAATATGGTCGACTTGCAATGGAGGAGATCTATGAGAAACCATTTCAGGTAGAAAAGCTGATCATTTCCAATTTACAGCCATTATTGAAGAATAAGATCATTTGTTTTGATGGGTTGTATAGCTGTGTATTATATCGCTAAAAAAGAAATATCCCCTCAATATGTTTAAAAAACAATTCTGGGGGGGGGGCAAATACTGACTTTTAATAAAAATGTATAAATTCAGACATACACTGGTATGCATTTATATATATATATATACAGTGAAGATCAAAATTAGAGAACAACTTATGAACACTTGATTTATTCAGAAATAATGGAATCTTCATCGTTCAAATTTGAAGAAATTTTAGTTGTGGCTATACCTTGCTAGTAGAACAGTGTTTACAAAACAACCAAGGCACTTCAACAAAAACCCATTATTTTGTGGAGAAAACGGTGATGTTTGAAAGACAGTGAAGTGTAGAGGCCCTTGCTTTGAATGACTTCAGCACATCTGTGGCCACAGAACATCACTAGTTTCTCACACTGCTTTGGTGTGATCTTGGTCCACTCTTCTTCCAGTCTCTTCCATAGTTTGGTAAATGTAGTTGGTTTCTTAGCCATAACTTTGTAACCAAGGATTTTCCAGAGATTTTTAATCGGGTTTTCAATACCCTGCCATGTATCTGTATAAGAGGCCCAACTCCTACTGCAGAAAACATCCCCAAAGCATGACACTTCCTCCTCCACCTTTCACTGACTTCTTTATGCACTCAGGGTTCAGTCTTTCCCCAGTTTGATGCCGAACAAAATGTTTCACCTTAGACCCAAATAAATTAAACTTGCTCTCATCACTAAAGTGAACTTTGGACCAGTTCTCCTCTGTCCAAGCTGCGCAAAACCACGATCATATTTTGCGCATGTTTTGCGCAGCTTGTCGGTGAACAACGGCTCTGTGTAGTTAATGCTGCTCCATGTGAAAGCCCGCACGTGATCGAGGTTTACCGCTGATTACAGAATGGCTTTACTGACAAGATGCGCGTTAAATATCGCATGCGATTTATCGCGCAGCCCTACTTTCAGTCCAACTTCACTTAAACGTGCCGAGACAGATCCATACCCTAATCAGCACTGAACACTGCAGTGTTGAACCGATTCCCCATTGAGAGTCTCCGCATTATCCTCTCTTGTCGTGCATTTGTCTTATGTGGATGACCAGCCTTTTTGGGTGACTTGAATTAGTGTCATTGTAAACCTGCAATATTCAAGAAATCACAGATTTGGAATGACCAGGTTCTCTTGCAATGGCTGAAGGTGTCATCCCTTTGACCTTCATCTGGACAACCTCCTGTCGCAAGCTTTCAGTCATCTTAGAGGGGCCATCTTAAAGAAATGATCACCAGGTGCCAGATTAACACCAATAACTCGTAGGTATCTGTAAGTGTTCTCTAATTTTGATCAGAGTTCGTTTTCAAATATCTCATTTGTTTTTTTATACTGTGATTCAGAATACAATTAATTTATTAAATATGCTTAAAAAACTGCCCTTCTACTCCTGTTAGGATCACTTCAAACAGGTCTAAGCAGTGACCTTGAAATTTAGGAAATTGTAGGTTCTCTAATTTTGATCTCCACTGTGTGTGTGTGTACTGTATATACTATTATTATTATTATTTGTAAAAAAAAATAATAAATTCAGCGAGGACACATTAAATTGATCAAAAGTGACAGTAAAGACATTTGTAATGTTACAAAAGATTTCTGTTTCCAGCAAATGTTGTTCTTTTAAATGTTTTATCCCTTTTACCCCTATAGAATTCAGCGAAAGATGTTTTACCACAAAAATATAAGCACTACAACTGTTTTCATCTTTGATTATAATCAAAAATGTTTGTTGAGCAGCAAATCATCACATTAGAATAATTTCTGAATGATCATGTGACACTGAAGACTGGAGTAATGATGCTTAAAATTCAGCTTTGCCATCACAGGAATAAATTACATTTTATTAGTAAATAGAAATAGAAAACATTTAAATTAATAATAGTATTTAATAACATTACTGTTTTTACTGTATTTTGATCAAATAAATGCAGCCTTGGTGGCCATAAAATACTTTTTTTCAAAAAATAGTTTGTGTAAAGTCTGATGTGATGAAACAATACATTTGTTCATCTATTCACTATGAAATACTGTTAATTCTGAGGGATCATTTTCTTTATTCTCTGATCGAAAATAAATGGAGCTATTTCCTGAATAAATTGGGCATCTGAGCAATTGTCACATCATCATTTTCTGAGTTCATTGAGATGCACTTTGTTTGAAAAAATAGTTGTGCATGTTTTTTGTTTTTTTTCTAATTTGTAGGAATAAACTTTTAGCTTCACGTTTCTTCTTTACTGTCTTCCAGAAACTATTGTTTCTGATCAGAGACTGGTGTTACCCCTACGAGCATGGGTATGGGCTTAAAGGAGGGAATTGCTTCTTGGACCGGAGACTACAGGTGAGATGAAGCACAGATGAACACGGCTTCACCATGTTGAACGGAGTGCGAGTTATGTTTAATTTGTTCTCTGTAGGTAAAGCAGAATCAACATGAAGAGCTACAGAATGTCAGGAAGCATATTCACAGCTGTTTCTCCAGCATAGGCTGCTTTCTGCTGCCACATCCAGGTCTGAAGGTGGCCACCAACCCTCACTTTGATGGCAGACTGAGAGGTCAGTATGGATTTTCTCTCAGACACAGACATGCACATGCACATCTCAACTCTAGGCTCATCATAAACTTTTTTTTCTGCAGACATTGATGATGAGTTCAAGAAGGAGCTGCAGAATCTAGTGCCTTTACTGCTGGCACCAGAGAACCTGGTAGAGAAAGAGATCGGTGGAGCTAAAGTCACGTGCAGAGACCTGCTGGAGTACTTCAAGGTCAGATTTGATTAGTTGAGCTGCAATAACAGCTGTAAACACACATCAGATCAGGTCAAACTGAAGAGGCTCTATTCAAGTGTTCCTGGAGTTTTGTGCAGCAAATGATGCAAGTCTTTATTGATATTAAAGCAATAAACTTCTATTTCATGAAATCAGTTACAAGTGATACACCGAAATTTTGGCCACTGAAAATTATCAGCCAAAAATGGCATTTTCAGTTTTTGGCCAAAAAAAGAGAAACGGCCAAAATTATGAGCCGAACATTTATAGCGCGCCGCACCACCCAGCAGTGTTCAGCGCTAGAGGGTGACACGGGAGTGGATTTTCAAACATCTCCCGTCCCGTCCCAATCCCGGATGAATGACTCCCATTCCCTCCCACTCCCGTGTTGTTTTTTTGGCCGGAATCTGTCAAGTTACAGTAAAAAAAAAAATACAGTACAGATCACAGCATGCCCACTCTAGCTGAATAAAAATCCAAAATTTAGTTTTTTGTTATTTTATTGAACTGAAAGCCAGCTTAAACAATGCACAGTGTGCACACACATTAAATTTCATGTAAATCATCCATGCTAACACACGTTTTCTAGGGCTGTGCAAAAAATCGAATGCGATTTTCGTGCGCATCTCAAGCTACACAAAATCACGTTAATAATCGGCAATGAATCGCCTGCGATTTTGAACGCGATTTTGCGTAGCTTGTCAGTGAACTACGGCTCTGTGTAGTAAATGCCGCTCCATCTGAAAGCACGTGCTGGAGATTTACTACTAATCACAGGAGCGCCTCTACTTACGAGATGCGCATGAAAATCGCATTTGATTTTTTGCACTGCCCTAACGGTTTCTATTTGAATTTTTTTCATGTGAAAATAGACATTTCACTCTCTATAGATGTATTTTTCATACACGGAGTTTCGAAGTTTATCGCTCAAGTTCACATGACCGAGACGGCAGAAAGCGCATCCTGTTTGCTTTAATTATTGTACAGAAGCGCAACGTTTCGTTGTTATTCTGAGTGCACACAAATAAACGTAGAGTGTTTACAGATTCGAAAGATGTATTACTTTTATCTGTATGACCAAAAATGACGGAGTATTTTAAGAACAAGTGAGCGCGCCGGCGCCTCCATCTGTCCCGCAGTGAGCGCTGCTGTTCAGCTTCCTCACGGACACTTGAATAGCGCACATTTCTCTAGGTTAACATTAGCTTGAGCGGCCATGTAAAGTTGCTACGACATACATCTTTTAGATGAAAATCCATATTTGAGGTCGATGAATGATAGGTGGGCGTTTGGGTGTCCCGCCCGATGTATTACCACATAGACCAGCCGTTAATTATCTGTCCGTCATGTACTGCGTACGTCATTCACTTAACCAGCCACACAAAAGCAAACAGGAGGAGAGCATAAAGAGACAGGGCAACTAGAATTGAGTTCAAAATTAAAATATACAGTTTATAGTTTATTTATATAAAAGGTATATTTGTGTATAAAGTTGGGTATCATAGTGTTATTACGATTCCCGGTCCCGCCCACTCCCGCTGACATTTTTTCCTGTCCCAATCACGTGATTAATAGTGATTATGTTTCCCATCCCACGGGATTCACAACAAAATGTCAGCCTCTATTCAGCGCACAGGTTTCACTCTCCCTCTATCTGTCGTCACTGCGCAGTGTGACGCTCCGCTCAATAATCCGATCTATGAATGTGCCTTCTGTTGAGTTGCTCACGGCCCATGCGGACGCTCCACTCATGTACCGCTCATGCTCACCAGAAAAGCAAAGTCCGCTCAAATAACGCGCCAACAGTACATTTCAATGCAGTACTTGTTCCTGTTTGCAATAGCGCTACGCTACTGTGCTGTAACATGGTGTAGTACAGCTGTACTTAGTAACGCTGGTAAAATGACGCTATCCTCACGTGACGCTCACATGCTCTGATTATAATAGCTTTGTAAGACTTTACACCATCGAGTACTTGTAATAACTTCTGATTGTGATCTAAAGTTGATTTCAATTCTACAATCGGCAGACATGCACTCTTTGTATGTTTTATAATGGATTGAATGCTACACTGGCTTATCATTTGTCATATACATCCTTTATTGTTATGACAATACCTTGAGCTGCATAAAAACACATACGCGTCATATGAATATGAATATGAGCATCATCGCACGCAGTTGTCAAGCAACATTAATAGGGCTGCAACAACTAATCGATAAAATCGATTATTATCGATTATGAAAATCATCGACAACGATTCTCATTATCGATTAATCGGGTCTGCCCACAGTGCACGTCCAACGGAGTTTACTCTGATTAATCGATTAATCGAAAAAAATAATCGACAAACTAATCGATTATCAAAATAATAGTTAGTTGCAGCCCTAAACATTGATGTAGAGTTGAGTTGTTGTAAGATCACTGTTGTGCTTTTTATAATGTCCTTGAACATGGCTCATCCAATCAGATTGTATTTCCAGAACATTTTCTGCTTTATGAACATCCAGTATAAGACAAATGTTTATTTTCCTCGTTTGTAGGCGTATATTAAAATCTATCAAGGGGACATTAATGTAGAGTTGAGTTGTTGTATGATCACTGTTGTGCTTTTTATAATGTCCTTGAACATGGCTCATCCAATCAGATTGTATTTCCAGAACATTTTCTGCTTTATGAACATCCAGTATAAGACAAATGTTTATTTTCCTCGTTTGTAGGCGTATATTAAAATCTATCAAGGGGAGGAGCTTCCACATCCTAAATCCATGTTGCAGGTGTGTTACTCTCAATCTTTAATGTCACCTACAGTGTTGTTCAAAAGTTTAAAGAAATCAGAAATGCAGTAAAAACGGTAATATAGTGAAACATTTAAAATGATTTAATTTAAATTGACTGTAACAATAATGTTTTCTATTTGAATATATTTTATTCCAGTGATGCAAAGCCAAATTTTCAGCATCATTACTCCAGTCTTCAGTGTCACATGATCCATCAGAAATCACTCATATGCTGATTTGCTGCTCTAGAAACATTTCTTATTATTAGCAATGTTGTAAACCGTTGTGCAGCTTAATGTTTGTGGAAACTGATAATTTTTTCATGATTCTTTTGAATAGAAAGTTCAAAGAGCAGCATTATTGAAAATAAATTTTTAGTAACATTATACATGTTTTTACTGTCACTTTTGATTATTTTAATGTGTCCATGCTGAGTAAGTGTAAATCGCTTTTAAAAATATATAATAATCTTACTGAACCCAAACGTTTGTATGCTAGTCTATATGAAAGTGTTAAATGCCCACTGCGCCTCTTTTACTCAGGCAACTGCTGAAGCGAACAACCTGACAGCTGTTGCTGGAGCGAAAGACACTTATAACAGAACCATGGAGCAGGTAGAGTTACTTTGAGCTGCTAGTTTTTTCATCTGTTTGACAGAAACATGCATATAGACCAATTGGAAGTGGTGTGAGCAAAATGCATGTTTCTTTATTTTCTAAATGGATCATGAATGGAGAGGGACCTCGGTTCTCTTTAAATATAGCAGGAGCGTGACGTGAGATGAGCTAGCCTATATAACTGAAAATAACTTGAGGCCATTGCACCTAGAATAGTAGGTTTGGCCTAGATAACTCAAAATACAGAGATGCCTGTAATGGTTTAATCGTTTCTTCAATACATGTATCTGGTGATTAGAAAGATTAGGAAAAGGTTTTGAGCTTATATTTTTGTTGTGTGTATGTCACAGGTATGTGGAGGTGACAAACCATACATCGCCCCTGTTGATCTTCAGCGCTATCATGAAGAGTTTAAGAAAACCTCCGTTCAACAGTTCAGCGCAGTGAAGAAAATGGGCGGCGTGGAGTTCAGTCAGCGCTACCAGCAGCAGTTAGAGACCGAGCTGGATGAAGTGTACATGAATTTTGTGAAACACAATGAAAGCAAGAACATTTTCTATGCAGCGAGAACTCCAGCCACCCTGTTTGCCGTCATGTTTGTTACCTATATGGTCTCCACAGTAACAGGTTTCGTTGGCCTATCGGTAATCGCGGCTCTGGCCAATCTGGTGATGGGGGTGTCGCTGCTGTCGTTGTGTGCCTGGGCGTATGTCAGATACTCAGGAGAGTATCGAGAAGTGGGTGTGGCAATAGACCTCATAGCAGAGGCCCTGTGGGAACAGGTGAGTTATGCTTCCTGGATGTTCTTCCACATGTTGGTTGGGTCCATGCTACAATATCCCACCCATCACATTGTTTCAATTGCTTCCTGTCGTCTTTTGTGTTCATCCCATTCTATAATCCATTCACTTCTAGTTCAGCTCTCACCTCACCTCTCGTTCAGATTCATTGACTGATTCATTCAGTGACCATTTCTTCATATTACATAAATATGCCAGCAGGTGGTAATAGTGCCGCGCTGCTCTGGAGCGAGGGCTTTCAGTGAACGAGAAATATGTCAATGGATTACGAGAACGATTCGTTCACCTAAAAGATTCGTTCAAAAAGAATGATTCGTTCACGAACTCAACATCACTAAGTCTTGTCATAACCCCAGTTTCTAAAGGTGAGAGAGTCATTTGACGGCACTTGTCAAGAGGGCAGCGTTGTCCCAGGCCCTGAGACGATGGGGGCCCATCAAGCTCAAATATAGTATAACTTACTCATGGAGCCCAGGCAACAGGGGGCCCAACCAATGAAAATTTTGTCCCAGGACCTATGAACTTTAGAACCAGCACTGATTCTAAAGCCTGGTTTTCTTCCTGTACCCTAATAGGAGTTTTAAGATTTGGCGTGATTTATATTGAGTTCACATTGTTGCATTTGTCTATATTATTCTTAGCGGAGGTGCTTTTCTGGGACTGCATTAGTCTTGGAATTATACTATAGCAGGGGTGTCCAAACTCGGTCCTGGAGGGCCGGTGTCCCGCAGAGTCTAGCTCCAACCCCAATTAAACACACCTGAACCAGCTAATCAAGCTCTTACTAGGCATAGAAACTTCCAGTCAGGTGTGTTGAGGCAAGTTGGAGCTAAACTCTGCAGGACACCGGCCCTCCAGTACCGAGTTTGGATAGCCCTGTACTATAGAGTTTTGTGTTTCTTGATCATTTTTATTTGGTACTTGGTAGATTTTCAGTGGAGGGTCAGAAATCTCTCAGGTTTCATTTAAAAATATTTTTTGTAATTTGAAGATAAAAGTCTTATGGGAAGTAAGTCTTATGGGATTGGATCAACATGAGGCTCATTAAATGTTTTTGGGTGAACTATCCTTTTAAAGGATTTGAAACGCACATCTGACCTAAAGACCAGGATTTTCATCCTCATGGAAAATCTGGAAGTATCAAGGAATTTATTTGTTCCAGACATCAAAAATATATAGAAGTTAATCAAATCTCATGGACATTTTTTATGTATTAAATATACGTTTTTTTTTTTTTAAATAATCAACTGTTATTTTATCAGCTAGACTTGCTCATTGTGAGTGCAATTATTAAAAATCCTTTACAATAATTGCAAATGACTGGAAAAGTCATGGAAGGTTAACAATTTGAGGAGCGGTGTGTTTGATGAGGTTACTTCAAACAACCAGACTTGGATGGATGTTAAAAGAAGTGTATATCTAGGGATTTGACCCCTCTGACCTGTAAACAACCACCCAGAACACCCTAGCAACCACTTGGCAACAGGCTAAAACTGTTCAGACAAGCAGCATTCACGTTTTTGTTGTTGTTTTTCCCTTCCTTGTTGATTCTAGGTGCTGAAGCCACTTACTGAGCAGTACATGGAAGAAAATGTCCGACAGACTGTTGTGAACTCTATAAGAGCCACGCTAACGGATCAGGTGACACAAACTACAAAGTTGAAGACCAACTGACAGTTTGCTGTGCCTTATCTGCCCCGTGTTTGAACAATCACTGCTTTTATGTTGTGTAGTTTTTGTGATGTTTGGTCATGTAGACTCTAACCAAAGTTTACAGCATCATTTACCCTGACCATTATACACACCGACATGCTGACTGACACTATAACAGCAGCAGACATCAGTACAAATGCTTCGGGTTTAATCATCAGGTATACATGCAGCTTTGGGTTTCTCTTGCTTTGAGGGATTATTCAGGGAAGCACTACAAATGTTTTACAATCTGAAAGTTTTCATCCTTTATGTGCTTAACGGTTGAATTACTGCTCAGTGGATGATCCGTAGCATTTTTCATTTTGCCTTCTAGCACACAGTTACTCAGTGTGAAGCATTTTGCTGGATTTCTTGTGAGGTATTTTTAGAGCCTTTAAGGAATGCTGAAGTTGTAAATCCATCCATGACACCCCTCTATCGGGCCTCTTTCTGTACAGTTTTGTTTTAGACTGTATCATAGTTTCATGCATGTAAATGAGTGTACAAATATCAGCTGTAGATCACAAGAGGATTTAATTTACAATATTATGAGAGGAGTATGAATGTGACGCTGTATTTGCTTTTTTGTTGTACTATTGAGCACCTTTCATTGTGCACAGTCTTCTGACACATGGGAGTGCTCATGAGAAGACTTGATTTGTCAAGTCTTTTAAGGTTATGCATGTAATTTATTTTTTAAATGATTAAAATATTTAAAAATTGTGTTTCTGGCTCCTTCAGGATTATTTAAGTGGCTATTGGTTATGATTTAGCATATAAAGAGCAAAAAAGCAAAACTTTACAGTAAGCTTCAATATGTTAACAATGTTAATTTTTGTATCCAAGTTAAAAATTTACATTAATGTGTTAAGAACAACATGTTTAACTATTAACCTAGATTACAGTTTTTAACAACTGTTAGGACCCATGAATTTTTCAAAAATTCGCACAGTGAGTACAACAGCCGTTTATGTGAGCTAAACTTTGGCACAAAATGCATTCAGTGACTACATCTTTCTGTGGAGTTTTTCTCACTCAGAAACAACAACCACCAAAACTCGATGTACCTACAGGCCAATTTGCTATGCGATATTTCTACAGTAATATGATCCTGAAATGTATTACAAATCTAAAAATGAAATGCTATCAAAACAGATTTAGCTGAACACCTACACAGGTGTTAGTCTTTCAATTCATTATCATCTATACAAAAGGGAAAACAGAATAATTTTGTACTGTAATGACACTATGGACCATGTTACATATAATGGTTGATTTGAGACATGTATAAAATGTTTTGGTAGTTTTAGTGCATTTTGTTTGTGAAATTTACTGTTGGCCAAGCTGAAGAGTTTTGAAGCAGTGACCCGTTTCAAAAATATGTCCTAGCAATTGTAAATAATAATAAAGTATTGTCTATTGTTAGTTCATAATGAAGTCAATTCACCCTTATTGTAAAGTGTTAACTTTGGAAAAAAAATTGGTAAATAAAACTGCAAAATTCTAACCAATGTCAAATATTTTTTGCTTTGTTTTGTTTTAAAATCAGATACTTTTTTTTTCTTTTTTACAATTTTATTAAGTTTCCCAATCTTACTAGATACCAAAACTGCTGGACAAGTTTAAGTTGAGCCTCACCCGTGTGATAATAGCTGCTTTTGTTCTGGAGACGCTAACGAACCATTTTTATAACGTCTTTTTCCTAGTGCTTGGCGTTGCCAGCATTGGTCCTGTTACTATGGCGACAGACATTTTAAAACGGTTTGAACAATGGGGATTGAGTTGCACAGTAGGCTTCTGTTGCAGTCGGTTTGGATGCTGGGGAGTAATGCAAGTAAGGTAAGGGCTCATTTCAACATCTATAAAGTGCTTACCAGAAATAAATCTCGAACACCATTGCCTGCATTGTTGCCCAAATGACTTGCCTGAATTTCTTGCAGTACAAGGAATCTGAACTCACATGGACCTGGACATTAAACGGACTAGAAGATCTATGCACAAGTGTAAACTTAATGGCATTCAAGACACGCAGCAGGACAGTGACAAACCAATTCCTGATAAGTTGGGCACCTGTCAGCCAGAAGCCATCAGCAGTGAAATGCAATCGAACGACAAAGAGGTGCTTTTTAGTCGGTGGAAGAAAGGACAAGAAGTCCCTTCTAAATCCCAGCATGCTGCAGCGGATACGCTTGAAAACAGGTTCTTGAAAGTGCGACAGAGTTCACTGCAAAATACAAATGGAAATGTCAATCAAGATTTTAATGAGCAGACAATGGAATCCCTACAAAGAATTCTAGCAGGAGCAGATTTGTTGAAAAAAGAAGAGGCTACGATGAGTATCCCTGGGTCAAAATATGATTTCCAGATGGATCATAACTCTAAAGCCTTACATCTGCCCTTCGGTTACTTTATTAGATCTAATTCAACAAGATCTGTTGAATGTTCCTCAAACCCACCCAAAGTCATTTTGAAGGAAATATCAAAGGGCCGAGAAAAAAGCAGAGCCGACAAGAAGAGCAAACATCTCGACTTCTTTGAGGTTGTAAAGGAGCAACTGCAACAGAAGGACTTGGAGAATCAACATCTTGTCCATTTGTTGTTGGTCAAGCAACAAGAACTGAAGGATATTAAAGAGATGTCAAAGCAAAAGGAGAAGGAAACCCAACTTATTACTGAGAAGCTGAAGTGTGAGGAACAGAAAAACACCGAAATCACCACCAGGTTTGAGCAAACCTCTGAAGATTTGAAGAAGGAACTCGCTGAAGCCAAAATTAACAACAAAACTACTATGAAACAGCTTAAAGCACTGCTGGAGAAATACGAGCGCCTCAAAACACGTGCTAACGCCATGAAGGACCAACTCAACGTGGAACTCAATGAGAAAAAGAGCTGTCAAAAATCATTCAAGAAGCTTCAGCAGATGTTTCAAGAGCTGCTAACCAAGCAGAAACGTCTGGAGGAGCAAAGAGATGCAGCAGGACGAGATCTCGCTTTGTGTAGAGAGACGCTGCGGATGATGGACGCCGAACACAAGAAGAACATCAGCATTAATCGGAGACTCGAGGAGGAGGCATCAGCCATGAAAAGTGAATCTGCAAACCTCAGAGAACATTTATGTAAAGCTCAGGAGAAGAACAAGGAGCACATGCAGGCGGCTCGTTCCAAAGAGTCTGACAATAAGAAGAATGTCAAGGAATTTCAGGACACGATTGAAAAACTGAACGCCGAGTTGGAAAAGTGCCGAACAGAAAGAGACAAAGCACTTCAACAGGTGGAGACCATGAAATATGAATCGAAACTGATTCGCAACAAGCAGAGAGTGGAGATACTTCAGCTGCAGGAGCAGCAGAAAGCCTGTCTGCAGCAGTCCGATGGTTTGAGAAGAGAGTGTGAGACTTTGATGGAGATGGTCAGTAAACTCAAGAAAGACAAGCAAGTCTTGACAGAGAGGCTGGAGAGCATTCATAAAGAAAAGATGGTGTCGGAGACGGCAAGCACAAAGGAGGGAGAACGACTCCAAGAGGCCATTCGTTTGCTGGAGCGAGAGAGAGAGGTGCTGTTAGCGGAGATGGAAGACTTGCGTAAAGATTACCTCGGCCTCAGTGACAGAATCACACAGAAAATGGGCCACATGGATGCAGCTGATCCTCCCATGACCATCACTGACATCACCACAAACCATCAAAGAAACACTCAGAAGCTCTCAGCCACCAATGATGGAATGATTCCTGATGATGGTATGAGCCCCGATTCCTAAAATACATGACTACTAGTTAAATATTTTGCGTTTTTCTATTTTAAAGCCTAATTTATGATGCAAATTATACGATCAAGGAGTAAAGTTAAGATGAAAAATTCATATGAATTTCTGAATATAGTATTTGTTTTGTCCCTAATTACAGCAGAGCTCAAGCTATGTGAACTCTGACCTGGGGCCCGTTCTTGGTACGTCGCTAACTAGCTGGATTTGATTGTTGATGATTTCGCATGATCTTGGATTGTTTGGTTCTTCGAAGCTCATCCCGGAGTTGCTGTCATAGCAACAGGTCCGTAAACGTAAACTTGCTCGGGAGCAGGCTTATTTCATGTAAACAGGATTAGATCGCATCTTTTTAAGCAGAATTTATATTTAAAATCTGTCCGCTACCACCACTACTTTATTACAAGAGTACCCTATCCAGGGACAATATTTTTTTAAATAATAATTTAAAAATTAATTTAAAGATAATATAATAATGTTGTGTAGTCTTTAATACTACAGACACAGCCAGTTTTACTCACTGAAAGATTTATTTGTCATACAATTATTACTTCATAATTGTATTCGAGTCTTACACACATGCTATACGGATAATGTAGAGTCGTGCATTAATTTGAGTGATGACAGATATTATGGGAGTGGCTTGATGGAGCGCAGGAGATGCAGATAACATGATCTTGACCCTTAAGAAACATTAACTTGCGTAATAAGCGACGTACGAAGAACGGGCCCCTGAAATCTGACACTTCCTCAGTGTCAGTCGATGTCAATGCCACAAATTCATTTGATTAGTGAAGAAGAAATAGAGCAGAATCTAAAATTGAACACCACCATTGAACACCAGAAGTTTGAAGACAGTAAGTTAAGACTTTTTTTTTTTTTTGGAGCAGGAGTGCATTAAATGGACCAAAAAGACAGTAAGTTAAGACTTTTTTTTTTGGAGCAGGAGTGCATTAAATGGACCAAAAATGACAAATACATTAATTGTACAACATATTTCTATTTTAAATAAATGCCGTTTTGAACTTTCTCTACAAAAATGTATCAATGTTTCCACATTTAAGCACTATAGAGTAATAGCTGCTGGAAATTCAGCTTTAAAATAACTTAAAATATATTGTGAATTGTATTCATCTTACCAGCCCCAAACTTCTGACCCAAAGCATACACGTTTATTAAGTCACATGAAGGCATTCATTATAACTGGAATGAAAATATAATCTCATGGTTTCTTCCCTGCAGTGATTCAGGACATAAGAAGAAAACTAGAAGAGGAGAACCAGCAAAAGTGAACTGCTGTTGGTTTTCTACCACCACAGCTATTGTAAAAAATATAACATTTCTGCATCAAGTTCTTTGAAATGCAAATTACAGCCGGTTTAGATAAACATCACATGCTGTATACAAAATTTATTATATTTTGAAAACATGACAAAACAAGAATGTTTGTTCTTACAGTATTCTACAAGGTCAAAGTGCTTTGAAGCGGTTTACATGTACGATTACTATTCAGACAGCTACATATGAAACGTACGAAAGTATTTACAAAAAAGCCAAAATGTGGGATTCTGGTTTTTTTTTTGTGCTAATCCCAAAACAAAAGTTGACATGGCATGAAAAAAAAATGACGTTAAATGTTAAAACTCATAACCAAGGATGGACTTATTAAAAGCAGCAGTGGTCAACATAAAAGTCTAAAATAAAAAAAGATCTCAAACTTTCAGCAGAACCGGCAGGCAGCTTTTAGACTAGTTTATGTTGCTTGATCAGTTTAGGCAGTGGTACCAACTTTTGACTTCAAGTGTCAGTGTTCTCAGGACAGACTGATGTCACCATTGTCATCTTTGGTCTCCATAACTTTAAACACCCCGTCCTTCTCCTGTTTGACACGCTTCATGGCTTGATCTGAAAGGGAAGATTTGATTCATATGAAAGGGGCATTAAAATGTCAAAGCATCACTATAAAAATCACTAAGCAGTGGAATCTACACACATTACAAAGACATTCAGATCTGAGATGTGAAGGGCACTTACTCATTAAATCACTACGGTCCAGCAGGATCTCCAGATCTTTGTCACTGATGACCTTTCCTTTAGTGCCTTTCACTGCCCTGCAAAAGCACGAATCACATCAGAACATTCATTGTGATGCAACTTACAACACAGAATTTGGTAATACTTTGTGATGGATTAAAACTCGTGACAGTCAGATATACAGTATGTATGTCTGTACCTGTCATAATCTCTGGACTTCAGCAGTTCCACAAGCTCATTTAAATCCACACAGCTCTTCGTCTGTTTGAGTTCTGCTTTTGAACCTTTAAACTTATCTAACAAGACGGATATGGGGGGGGTCAGTAGTGTCACAGCAAAAAAAGTAGATATTAAAAATATAATAATAATAAATTGATTCATTTCATCAAATCCAAAGGTTGATAATGCCTCATTTTCTGCAATAGCTACGTACTTTTGTGAATGACCATCTTCTCTAGTTTTCTCTTGGCAGAGGCTCTCTCCAGGATCTTCTCATCAATGGTGTTGGCCGTAATGAGGCGATAAACCATCACAGGCTTTGTTTGCCCAATACGGTGACACCGATCCTGTGCCTGCAAATCTGCCTGGGGATTCTAAAGATGAAATTCATAAAATGTATGCTGACAATGAGGCTTTTCATTCAAATCAAAAATAAAGGGTTAGTTCACCCAAAAATGAAAATTCTGTCATTAATGACTCACCCTCATGTCGTTTCAAACCCGTAAGACCTTCGTTCATCTTCGGAACACAAATGAAGATATTTTTGATGGAATCTGAGAGCTGTGACCCTCCCATAGACAGCAATACAACTGTAATGTTCCCAAGTCCAGAAACGTAGCAAGGAGATCTGTAAAATAATCCATGTGACATCAGGGGTTCAACCGTAATTATACGAAGCTACGAGAATACTTTGTGCGGAAAAAAAACAATGACTTTATTCAACAATTCGTCTCCTCCGCATCACCCTGTAGCGTCATTTTGGAGAATATCCGCTGGACGTAAACAATGTATGCTGTTCTGTGTCAGCTGCGTCACGCAGATATGCTGTTTTCGTTCAGATCAAATCACAAGGTAGGAAACAGATCCGGCGTGACGCAGCTGACACAGAACAGCATACGTTGTTTACATCCAGCTGATATTCTCCAAAATAGCGCTAGAGTCAGGCGGAGGAGACGAATTGTTGAATAAAGTAGTTTTTTTTTTCTTTTGCGCACAAAAAGTATTCTCGTAGCTTCGTATAATTACGGTTGAACCCCTGATGTCACATGGATTATTTTACAGATCTCCTTGCTACGTTTCTGGACTTAGGAACCTTTCAGTTATATTGCTGTCTATGCAGGGTCAAAAATATCTTCATTTGTGATCCGAAGATGAACAAAGGTCTTACGGGTTTGGAACGACATGAGGGTGAGTAATTAATGACAATTTTCATTTTTGGGTGAACTATCCCTTTAATGAAAGAACAGAGGCTTTATCCAACTATTTATTTTGCTTTTAAAGCCAACCAATTTAGAGTGGCCACAAATTAAGAATTTTTCCCTCATTTCAATTAAAACAAAATGAGGGAACAAATTATTACAAAATGGCCATGGTTTAACTAAAATGATGGAACAAATTCTTAATTTCATGGCCACAATGAATATTTTTCATCTGCATGTCATGTGCAGGGCTCCATACAAGTCACATATGAACAGGTTGCACATCTAAAATCATACCCAGTCACTGTCAAATATGATGACTGTGTCAGCAGCTGTGAGGTTGATCCCAAGACCACCAGCCCGAGTGCTTAGGAGGAAGAGGAACACCTCCGGATCAGAAGAAAACGTCTTCATCTGCATGAGAGAAAAATTATAAAAAGCAATTGTCAAATGAGAACAACTCCCACAATATGTAATGTGATTGCAATTTGTATTAACCAACAAACTCAGTAGCCCCTCACTGCAGAACAAAGATCCAGGGGGCGGGGTTGGATCTACATCTAGGGGGTGGAGATTGTAGATTTAGGGGTGGAGATGGGTGGGTTTAGGGATCAGGGGGTGGAGACAGGTAGGTTTAGGTATATGTAAGGTGGGAGGAGTTGGATCTGATCCAGCCACGCCCCCTTGATCTTGTGTTCTGCAGTGAGGACCATCTCAACAAACTGCTGCTCACATTCTCATCTCGGTCTGCATAGCTCATTGACCCATCCAGACGGCTGTAGTCATAACCGCGGAGATAACAATAATCCATTAGAATATCTAATATGGAGGTCATCTGGCTGAAAATCAGCACCTGTTTAAAAAAAGAAAATGTGGATGTAATTGTGTTTGATATGGCTACCACCAAAACATACATTCATGTATCCTTTTATACAGAAAGATGCATTAAAGTGACAGAATCCTGACAAAAGTATCAATTTTTCCACAAAATATTAAACAGCTGTTTTTGATTGTTATAATAATAATAATAATAATAAATGTTTCTTGAGCAGCAAATCAGCATATTAGAATGATTTCTGAAGGATCATGTGACACTGAAGACTGGAGTAATGATGCTGAAAATACAGCTTTGCCATAACAGGAATAAATTACATTTCAAAATATTAAAGGAATTTTAGTATTTCACAATATTACTGTTTTCCTGTGTTTTTGATCAAACAAATGCAGCCTTGGTGAGCATAAGAGACTTCTGCCAAAAATATTAAATATCTTTCAGCCCTAAACTTAAACGTACATCATTTTTATTTAGATGGTTAAATGCGTGCAAAATTTTCTTATAACCACAGTGGAGTTTGACACTCCGATAGAGATGTTAATCATTAAATTGTATGCATGAGAGATTGTGAACTTTACCTTGTGCCCTCTTTTTTTCAGTTCAGGAAGCATTCGGTCCAGGATAAGAAACTTCCCTGATGCTTCCACTAACTGCTCATCAATCTGTACCAGTGAGATGATTATTGCACTCGTTCTGTTGCCAATACCTTCATATCAGATGAGATCATTCCAACTCATGCAAAGTTATGTGTAAAGTACCTTAAATTCTCCAGTGGCAGGGTCCAGAGGATACTCTATCAAGTAAGCATGGTTGCAGCACCTCTTCAGCAGCATCAGTATGTTTTGCAGTTTTAAGTTGACTTGAGCATCAACTGGCATAGACACATCCACCACTGGGCTGGAGCTAAGGAGACCGTAACAATATAATGTCAGAAAGCTCACAGAGTTTAAAGCAGAGGTAAAATTGGTAAATACAAAAAGAGAGACAAACCTTGCCTGACTGTCCATTTCTTTCTGGACCTTCTCTAGGTATTTCTCAAGATCTTTCACAGAGTCAGTGTTTGACTCATAATAGTCCACCACCTTCCTGGTCCTGCGCTTTGGTCGGCCACTGGATGTTAGTGGCACAGGTTCGAAATCAACCTTAAGGAAGTGTCATAACAGATGTTATTAATAATGAAAAAAATAAATACATACTTCAACCACACTCCTCCTGCTAAAACTTTCATTTATTATCTGTTCACACCAAGACAAATATTCAGTGTGATAAACATTTTGATTTGAATGAACAATGAATCTGATCTTTAATGCTAATGCATCTTGTATTTGATGCCGTTTGATAAACACCAGAGCAGATACAAAAATCGAACGGTTGTAAATACTAAATACTGTAGAACTTTCTTCTCCATGACAAGCAGGTGTCAGAAAAGAAAAGTTGCACAGAGCTTTGTGTCCCAGAATAGCTGCAGTGTTTCTTTTTCTAACATTTGTGTTTGTGCAAACAGGCCACTAAATACAACTCACCTTCTCCTGACCCAGCAGCTTTGCTATAGTCTTGTTAACAATGGCCATGTAAAAGGCCTCCTGTTTGTTGGTTAGGGGGGCGTACACTACAATCTCTTTCTTAGGGGGAACCTCCAGTGTGACGTCTGACTTTAGTCTTCTCAGAAGGAAGGGTGTGAGGATCTGAAAACATTAAAATGACATTAAAACCAAAAGCAAAGAACAGAACAATTGTAAATGCTTTTAATGCTCAGCCTATATCTAACTTAAGACCATTTAAAATGTACATTTTGGACAATGTCCACAAAACATTGTGGTGAAGATACCTGATGAAGCATGTGAAGGATATTCTGCTCGCGCTCATTAGCCACAATGTTTTCTGCATCTGAAGTGATGGTGCTAATGTCAAACCATGATTCAAAACTGAGGGGAGAAAAGGAAAAAACAACAACATAACTTTTGATTTTGAGTCAAGAGAATCCTCTATTCTTTATACTGAGGAGATCAGTATCATGAATTCCCTTTGCAATTGATTTCTTACCTCTTCAGGTCATCAAACACATCTGGAAGGAGGAAGTTGAGGAGAGACCACAGCTCTGACAGGTTATTCTGCAGGGGGGTTCCTGTCAGCAGTAGTTTGTTGTCAGTCATCAGCATCTTTAGTTCTTGCACCAGCCGACAGTTCAGGTTTTTAATCCTGTGGCCCTCATCCACAATCATATAGTTCCAGTGGAAACGCTGTGGAGACAAACATGAGAACACTCCATTCATGCACTTCAAAACTGCTTTGTGCTTATCAGGATTCAAATTTGATGTTATAAATTCACCACTTTTGCATAAATCTTCGCTTAAGTGGCAGAATGGGCAGAATTACATTCATGAAAGACTGAACGTATACTCTTTTCCCGATGAACTGTGCACAAGACAAATTTTGTATGCAAGTAAAACAATGCAATGCCAGATCTGTTTACCTGTAGAATCTTCCTGTCTCTCATGGCTATTTCAAAAGATGTAACAACAACAGGACACATTCTGAAAGGCCCCTGCGGCTGACGAATCTTTTTCACCAGGTCCATCCTCTCTTTTTGTGGACCGTGATACAGCAGGACAGACACCTTAAACATTGAAAACAAGAACGAAAGAGTCAGTCAATCTACAGAAACCTCTCAAACTGTTGGCATTTTTCAAAGCAATCATTTCAATAAAGATGAACAACAGTTATTGTTTCACACCTCTGGGGTGAAGCGCTTGAATTCTGAGATCCAGTTTGGAAGAGTGGACAATGGAGCCACAACTAGAAAGGGCCCAAGGACCTTCTTCTCAACCATCATTGCAATATGGGCGATGCACTGTATGGTCTTCCCAAGACCCATTTCATCAGCCAGGATACCATTGATACCATTCTCCCACAGCATCTGCAAAGCAGACAGACACGTTTATTAGCTATTATACAAACATAATACATTCACCCAACATCCTTGTTTTGCAACTCACAAGTATAAGAGATGTGTTTGGTTTTCCCTTTTTAGGCTGTTCAGAGGATACACACAATATTAAAGGGGTCCCTATTATGCTCTTTTACAAAGTCTTGATTTTGATAACTTTGCATATCTTTTTTATGCTCAAACAGAAACATTACAGACTAACTAAAGTTGAAAAAGTGAAAAAGCATAATAGGACCCCTTTAAAATGAATATTTAATCCAGTTCTAAATCCAGACACTGGAGAATAAATATACTGCCCTCTGCTGGTCATCTACACATTCAGGTCTGCTCACATACCCTTAGCCACTCTATGCCTTCCACCTGGTACAACCTCATCACACCCCCAGTGAAGAGTTTGGGCTGCTGTGCAGGCACAGGTTGGCCATTCACGGTTCTTTCTAGATCCAGCATCTGCTTGCTATTTTCCCGCAAAGTCTCAGACAGCCGGCCTTTAATATCAGAATTGGTGTCGCTCATCTTCTCTATATCCTCAGCTTCCAGTTTTACTGATGAATGAGCCTCCTTCAGAAAAGAAATCAAAAAAAGAAAAACAGTATTAAGACAACAATGTTCAAATTCAATAATTACATTATTAAATATTATAACAATAACATGTAATTTAATAAAATGTTGTTAACTAGTGCAACTGTAGTTTGTATATGGTTGCCAAGAAATGTATAAACTTGGCATTAATAAAGAATGTGAGCTCACAGATGTGTTTTATCAGCATTTTACAACAGTTTCAATAAAGATAATACTGACTTCACAATGTCTGATGGCACAATAAAATATAAAACTTTACCTCTTCCAATTTTGGTTTTTTGGCTTTTGAGAGAATTTCCTTAAAGAGAAAAAAAAAATCCACATCAGTAACATAACAGACATTAATGGTGTCACTGAAAAACAAACTACACTGAAGACTCACCTCTTTGGTCATAACATCTGCGATTTTGTAATCATCTTCCCTTTCACGCTTTTTTCTTTCAACTTCACATGTAACAAACAGATCAGAATTATTGACTGCACATCAGACATCTTACTTTTTTATATTTTAATATTACAGGATCACAATTAATACCCTGTATTGAAATGCAATCTTTGAATCCTACCTTTTACAGTCTTTTTATCATTTCCCTGTGGGGGAAAAATAAACCATGAAATTTGAGAATTACAACTCGTTTATCCATCTTTTTCTACATGGAGAAAAATGTAATAAAGCATGAACCCAAACTTACCTTTTGCTTCTGACTAGCAGCTTTCTTTTCCAGTCTCTCTTTTTTAATTCTTTCCTGTATTTAAAAACAAAAAAGTAAATCAAAATGGAATTATCAATTACTTCACAAGCACAATTGCAATGTCAATAATACAGCTGATATTGTGAGCATTCTGCAACTCTCTATCATTAAGAACTGAAAGAATAAGAACTCGACAATCATTGAATTTTCATTCACCTTAATTTTCAATGCAGAAATAAGCCATTTTCTGTGAAAGTGTGAGACTTTATTCATTAGCCACTATAGGTAAATAACTATAGAATAATAGTGCAGTAAGAGCAAAACTATTTGCGTTACAAAATAGTGCATTTATGCTTATAAATATATAGACAATAAATTAAAACAACAGGATAAATACCAGTCAGCAATATAAAACAGACTGTTTTTGTACAGTAAAATAACTGCAGGTGAATGACACCAGAAGCTTTGCACATTCAAGTTACAATGGCCGTATTCGCTCTTAAGTTAAAAATAAGGTGGATAGTTAAGTGGATTTCACAAATGCTTCCAGGAAGAGCGTAAAGGAAAGAGGCTGGTTTTAAAAGGGTCATATGATGCGATTTAAATTTTTCCTTTCTCTTTGGAGTGTTACAAGCTCTTGGTGCATAAAAAAGATCTGTAAAGTTGCAAAGACTAAAGTCTCAAATCCAAAGAGATATTCTTTATAAAAGTTAAGAGTCAACCACGCCTACCTAAAACGGCTCGTTCTAACACGCCCCCACATACCTACATCACATGCAACAAATGCCTCGTTTATAATGGGTTTTAATGTTTTTGTCTCGTCACTCCGGCCAGACAGGGCATCATCAACAGTATGGTGAGGGGCGTAACATTTCGGTCACACGCTTGAGGTATTCGGCCAATCACAACGCACTGGATAGCTGGCCAATCACAGCACACCTCGCTTTTTCAGACCGATGAGCTAACTAAAAATCGAGGCGTTTCAGAAAGGCGGGGCATAGAGGAGAAACAATAATGTACAGTATGTGGAAATTAATGTGTTTTTTTAACCTTAAACCGCATAAACATTTAATTACATCAAATACACAAAATAATGTTCTTTTTAGCAACATCATATGACCCCTTTAAATCTACCCTGATCTTTACAGCCTTAAATTAAAAGAAACCGGACACTATCTAACTTCACAACAGGGGCAGGTGGTGCAGAGCCCTGGCGGCATTCGATTTGCTTCTTCACAGCCCTCTGCTCGCAAACATCTGCTTCCGTGCCACTTCACCAGATAAACGTCCTTTTGTGACAGCTCTTTCCTGTCTTTAAACAAAATACTCACATCTTGCTGCTGCTGTTCCATCTTTGTGAGCAGAAACTTTGAGTAAATGTTGCTTTTCTCCAAAAGGTGCTGAAGTCTTCTGAAGCGCATTTCTTGAGAATCTTTCTCCCACGACTGTCTGGCCTGTTAAAACAGCATGCAGTTATTAATATAGACATTTGCTGATAAAGTGAACCTCAGATTCCAGTGTAAATTATACTTAATTTATAAAAATAGAGATTTTTGCAAAACAGGGCAACAGGGAGACTCAAGGGTCCCACACTTAAAAAAAAAAAAAACATTTCTAATTACTGTTCATTACGTTAATAATACTGACTAAGGATACAATATCACTTTATAGGGATTGCATACATAAAAACTAATTTTGCCTTATGGCTTTCCCATGTGTGGGAAAGCCGTTTACCTCTTCCATCATTTCTCTTTCTTTCTTCTCTCCCTCCTCCACTAAATGCTTCTCCTCCTCCTCCATCTCCTTTGTAATGACAATCTCTCCATGCTGGCTTTTTTCTGTAAAATGCAGGGGATTACTGAAATTAGACTGAAGGCTGCATGGGCTTGCACAGGCAGGTCTGCCACCATGCACTGCGAATAGTGTTGACCTACCACTAGTGCTCTCCTCCACTGCAGTACCTTCTGGCTCTTCAGATTCGTTGGGTTTGGGGCAGTGAGGAGACACACTGCGTGTTTCTTCTTTGACAATGCTACAACATGTGAACATGTAGTCAATAATGGAATACGGCTCTGCCAACAACTCATACCTAATGCACATTAGACACACTTACCCACTCATTTCTGCTGCTTTCTGGGTAAAACGGCTGTAGAATTAAACTCTATTGTCCACGTCTCTCAAACCTCGCCAAACGTCTGCAGTGCAGTTTAGTATGCAGAGCAAATATGTCTATAACTAATGACCCAATTACCTAACACACAACAAAGACACAAGCGTTTTGTAACCGCAGAACGGAATGCATATAGTATAAATGCACCCGAATTGAGGCTTTTTCTTCGCAAAATATACAATTATACAACCACTCTGGTAAAAGCTGAGGTCCAGTCACGCAGCCGGTAAACACACCAACCTCGCGCCTGCTGCAACGTGAACTTCGTGGAGCTGGGCGCGAGGCGTTTCGCGCCACTGTGGACCAAACCATTACAGCTCACATTTGGAGGGGGGCAGGTCTAACTTTGCTTGTTTAATGATTCGCTTTATTGCAATAATAAATCAACATATTGATTCAGACCGTAAAAAGTAAACACTCTAAAGACACTGGAGGCTTCTTCTCGCCAACAACATTCTAAATAAGTCGAAAGGTTTGAGACCTATTAATATCCACCCCTTATACTACGGTGCGTATGCAAACAGCCTAGTTGATATTTCCCGCGAAAGTACAGTTCATTCAGTGAAAACATATTTTATTAGATTGTAAAAGGTATGAAGAAGAAAGAAGGGAGTTAGAAACACAAGTTGGAAAACAAAACATGACAGTGGGAAATCTGCTAGGAAAAACAATGTCTAGGGAAATACATAGTCTCCTAATGAATTATTTGAAAATACTGGGATAAGTGAAATAATTTAATAGATAAGATAGATAAAATATATAGGGGGAAAAAAAATATATATATATTTTTATAATTTTTTATTTTTTTCTCTCCTTGTCCTTTCTTTCAAAGTACTGCCCACACTCCAGTCCAGTAGGTGGCGGTAAATGCACCTTTAAGGCCTGTTAAAACAGCATGCAGTTATTAATATAGACATTTGCTGATAAAGTGAACCTCAGATTCCAGTGTAAATTATACTTAATTTATAAAAATAGAGATTTTTGCAAAACAGGGCAACAGGGAGACTCAAGGGTCCCACACTTAAAAAAAAAAAAAACATTTCTAATTACTGTTCATTACGTTAATAATACTGACTAAGGATACAATATCACTTTATAGGGATTGCATACATAAAAACTAATTTTGCCTTATGGCTTTCCCATGTGTGGGAAAGCCGTTTACCTCTTCCATCATTTCTCTTTCTTTCTTCTCTCCCTCCTCCACTAAATGCTCCTCCTCCTCCTCCATCTCCTTTGTAATGACAATCTCTCCATGCTGGCTTTTTTCTGTAAAATGCAGGGGATTACTGAAATTAGACTGAAGGCTGCATGGGCTTGCACAGGCAGGTCTGCCACCATGCACTGCGAATAGTGTTGACCTACCACTAGTGCTCTCCTCCACTGCAGTACCTTCTGGCTCTTCAGATTCGTTGGGTTTGGGGCAGTGAGGAGACACACTGCGTGTTTCTTCTTTGACAATGCTACAACATGTGAACATGTAGTCAATAATGGAATACGGCTCTGCCAACAACTCATACCTAATGCACATTAGACACACTTACCCACTCATTTCTGCTGCTTTCTGGGTAAAACGGCTGTAGAATTAAACTCTATTGTCCACGTCTCTCAAACCTCGCCAAACGTCTGCAGTGCAGTTTAGTATGCAGAGCAAATATGTCTATAACTAATGACCCAATTACCTAACACACAACAAAGACACAAGCGTTTTGTAACCGCAGAACGGAATGCATATAGTATAAATGCACCCGAATTGAGGCTTTTTCTTCGCAAAATATACAATTATACAACCACTCTGGTAAAAGCTGAGGTCCAGTCACGCAGCCGGTAAACACACCAACCTCGCGCCTGCTGCAACGTGAACTTCGTGGAGCTGGGCGCGAGGCGTTTCGCGCCACTGTGGACCAAACCATTACAGCTCACATTTGGAGGGGGGCAGGTCTAACTTTGCTTGTTTAATGATTCGCTTTATTGCAATAATAAATCAACATATTGATTCAGACCGTAAAAAGTAAACACTCTAAAGACACTGGAGGCTTCTTCTCGCCAACAACATTCTAAATAAGTCGAAAGGTTTGAGACCTATTAATATCCACCCCTTATACTACGGTGCGTATGCAAACAGCCTAGTTGATATTTCCCGCGAAAGTACAGTTCATTCAGTGAAAACATATTTTATTAGATTGTAAAAGGTATGAAGAAGAAAGAAGGGAGTTAGAAACACAAGTTGGAAAACAAAACATGACAGTGGGAAATCTGCTAGGAAAAACAATGTCTAGGGAAATACATAGTCTCCTAATGAATTATTTGAAAATACTGGGATAAGTGAAATAATTTAATAGATAAGATAGATAAAATATATAGGGGGAAAAAATATATATATATATTTTTATAATTTTTTATTTTTTTCTCTCCTTGTCCTTTCTTTCAAAGTACTGCCCACACGCCAGTCCAGTAAGTAGCGGTAAATGCAAATTTAAGTTGGTTTGCCAACCGCCAATAAAATTAAAAGAAGAAGAAGAAGAAGTTCATTCAGTGCAAAGTGAGGTTTCTGTGTTGAGGTTCAGAGTATTGTTTGATCTATCCGGCACACACACACACACGTTTACTTAGCTATTTGTTATTATATACAGATAGTTATACACTTGTTAGCCTAAACCCACCCCTATACCCTCACAGAACACTTTCTGCATTTTTACAATTTGAAAAAAAAAAAATGTTTACTTTATTTTTTATACCAGTTTCACAAATGAGGATGTCCCCAAATTGAGGTTTTTGGCGATTTTGTCAGGTTTTGCTCACTTTTGGGTACAAATTTGTCCCCAAAAATATGGTTAAGTAGGTACACACACACACACACACACACGAGTATTTATGTAGAGCTGTTTAGTCTTAACGCCCTAAAACATTTTCAATCGACGGTTTCCCTCAAGGAACTTCATATGGGGTAACTTGCATTTCTAGAAACAAAGTGCATTCAGATTCGCAGAACAAAGCGTGAAAATCTCCGAAGATATCCACATTTTACTCATACACTGAAATCCGCTATTCTTAAAAGCCCACGAGAAGTTCCTGCTGAGGCGGCTGAACATCTCTGTTGGAGGTGGAACGCTCAAACCTGTTTGGAAGATGCAAATAGTAAAGTAGAGCTCGATGCACTACCTGGGTCACGTTCTGTCAGATCTGGCAGTGCTCTCATCAATTTTACTACAACGTAAAAAATATGTAAATAGGCTACTATGAAAGAACATGACAAAGTATCATTAATTAGAGCAACGAGAGGTGGTACTCCGCTTCATGACGTGCATAAAACACATTTCTCAAGTTAAAATCACTGTTATGCACCAATCACAGTCGTATTTATTTATAATAAACGATTATCCCTCCCTTAAATTGTATATTTACGATTATGCATATGGATTGTTCATATAGACAACTTTCTTTAGCTGTCAACTCTATCCCTGTAGCTTTGAGACATTTAATTGAAATTACTCTTCTGTAATACCTGTAATAAATACATTTCTTGATTTGTTTATTGACCATTATAATTTCCTGGATGATGAATGTAATAACAATGTTTTGAGATCACTAATTACAATAGACTGTTTTCCTCTTCCTGTTAAAATAAATGTTTTATCTGAGAGGTTTTCAAAAGCTGACACTATCAAAGATACCTGTCATTTACCTAAAATGAAAGAAGTACACTTCAAAACAAATATTGACATTTATCCATGCAATGAATTTCTTATAATGAGATTTAATTTGGATTGTAATGTATGTACTTTCTGTCTGAAAGATAATCTCTCCTTTTCTTTTCTTTTTTTTTTACAGTTGTACTATTGTTACGTCATACACAGTTTGTATGAGTGGGTGAAGACAAAAAATGTAATGCCGGCCTTTGACTATAACATTTTTAAATTTGGTGTCTTTACAAATACAAAGATATTGCATTTCTGTGCAATAATATGTTGATTGTAGTCAAGTTTTATATACACAAATGTAGATTTGTTAAAGTTTCTCCGGTAACACTTTACAATAAGGTTCATTAGTTAAAATTAATTAACTACTTGAATTAACATGAACTAAGCATGACCAATACTTCTACAGCATTTATTAAAATGTTAATTTCAACATTTACTAATGCATTGTTAAAATCAAAAGTTGCGCTTGTTAACATTTGTTAATGCACTTTGAATTAACATGAACTAACAGTGAACAACTATATTTTCATTAACTATCAACTAACATTAACAAAGATTAATAACTATACTGTAAATGTATTGTTCATTGTTTGTTCGTTAATACATTAAGTAACATAACTAATGGAACCTTATTGTAAAATGTTACCATTTCTCCTTGTTTTGAGGCATTAAAAAAATTATTTTAGAATTTCATTTCAATCCATATAACAATTAAATACTAAGAGTGCCTTAAAACTCTGTAAACTACTGGCAACTCCTTGGATTTATCCCCCATGTGGAATTAACCACAAGGTGCCAGCAGAGAGTTACCTTTCGTGAAGACAAAAAATGTAATGCCGGCCTTTGACTATAAAATTTTTAAATTTGGTGTCTTTACAAATAGAAAGAGATTGCATTTCTGTGCAATAATATGTTGATTGTAGTCAAGTTTTATATACACAAATGTAGATTTGTTAAAGTTTCTCCGGTAACACTTTACAATAAGGTTCATTAGTTAAAATTAATTAACTACTTGAATTAACATGAACTAAGCATGACCAATACTTCTACAGCATTTATTAAAATGTTAATTTCAACATTTACTAATGCATTGTTAAAATCAAAAGTTGCGCTTGTTAACATTTGTTAATGCACTTTGAATTAACATGAACTAACAGTGAACAACTATATTTTCATTAACTATCAACTAACATTAACAAAGATTAATAACTATACTGTAAATGTATTGTTCATTGTTTGTTCGTTAATACATTAAGTAACATAACTAATGGAACCTTATTGTAAAATGTTACCATTTCTCCTTGTTTTGAGGCATTAAAAAAAATATTTTAGAATTTCATTTCAATCCATGTAACAATTAAATACTAAGAGTGCCTTAAAACTCTGTAAACTACTGGCAACTCCTTGGATTTATCCCCATGTGGAATTAACCACAAGGTGCCAGCAGAGAGTTACCTTTCTGCTTTTATTTGGTTCATACTACTTGTCCAGTTCAAATTAGGTGAGCCTGGACCTACTATTGGCTATTGAACCCATATTATGTGTATGTGGATGTATTTACAATAAAAATCTTTATAAACTCTTAAAATCTTAAAATTGTAAAATCTTAAAATCTTTATATACTTTCTATTCTTGAATTGTTTTACACTCTAGTCTATAATTAATTTGTCTACACTGCTCGTCTGTATTAATTGCAGACTTAATTATTTTATTGCCCAATACTATTCTACATCTCACAACAGTTTTATTCAGAAAAGTAATTTGAAGACTGTGTTTTTACATTGTATAGCCTACTAAAGTGTGGATCTGGATAACAAACATAAACACCATTCTGCTAAATGTTCATTTAACTGTTTTAGTAATTCATAATCAATGACTATAATTGAACTTTGCTGAAAAACATGTCAGCTCATGCTTTATGGCCTTTAATTTGATTTTGAGTGCACACTCAGTGGACACTGAGCATTAGCCAGCAGTAGTGAAAAAGGTGGCTCTGAAATTCTTCACGCTTGAAAAGAGCAGATCCCTTTACAAAACAGCTTTTCGTCAAAGGACAGGACTCCCTCCTGCGCACTGTCCCAGAGCAGTCTTATCTTTCCTTTGGGAGAGTGTGTGCTCAGTGATTCTTCGGCCTTCCTCCCTTTCTTCCATCTTGAAGAATGCACCGCTGCAGATGCCACAGGAGCCTGAGGCCAGATCTGCCCAAATTATGCTTGAAATCTAATAGCCCCACATCCAGTAATGGAAAAGAATGTGTATGGGAAGGTTTTCATTCATTCAGGTCATCATAAAAAGTAAAAGGCATAAAATAAATGAACATAGCTTGTGGATTTTAATCAATTTACATTTCCCATACAGGTCACAGTCTATATTAGCCTAAATGAAGAAAGAAGAATTTACAATAAGGTCTAATTTGGTAACGTTAGTTAATGCATTAGCTAACATACTAACAATGAGCAGTCTGTTTTTACTTATTAATCTTTGTTATTTGTTAATAAAATTAGATTTGTTCATTGTTTGTTCATGCTAGTTTACAGTGGATTAACTAATGTTAACAGATACAACTTTCGATTTTAAACATTTCTTACTGAGATTAATAAATGCTGTATTGGTCATTATTTGTTCATGTTAACTAATGTTAACAAACAAAACCTTACTGTAAAGTTTTACTGGAAAAAAATCTGTTTGACCATTTGAACCATTTATGCATCCATTATATAAAAAGTTTCATATTCTGAATTTGCAACTTAGCTAAAATGAATGTTACTGTAGGCTTACTGTACATTCAACAATGGGGATTTGTCACTCAACAAAGATGACTTGAACTGAAAAATCATCTTCATTAAAAATACCAATCAAGAAGGTTTTTGATCAGTGAACCATTTTTGAAGATTTTTTTTTTTTTTTTTTTTTGGTTTGAAACTTTCCTAACCTTTAATTTTTTTTTTTTTTTTTTTGGTGATGATACTTTCCTAACCAAACAAAGACAAGATGTTAAATACAAAAACTTAATATTCAATAACTTGATATTTCGATAACTGAAAATCCAATATTCATTGCTATTTGTACTGACCAAACACCACATGATTTATATATTTTGGTGTAACATAAAGATCTTGACAGTAAGGTCAAGCATAGTGTTAGAATATGTCTATGTTCACCTAGCAAATGATCAACTGAAATATGCAGGAGGGGCGATAACCAAACAATGGAGTGTAAGAGGAGACTTTCGACTATGCATTCTTTCAGAATAACATGTATAGGTTGAAAAATGGTGGTCGTACATGTGCAGGGCGTGTTAAGTTGGAGTAGAAGGGATACATCCGGGCTATCAGGAAGGTTATCGTGGACAGCTGGCTGCCTGTAAACGTATGGAAATGACCTATTAACCCATTTCCTCCATTGCATCTCTGTTATTTTAGACTTTTAAAAGTGCCTCTTTCTTTTATTCTTCTCTCACTGATCTATAGCTTCCAACCTTATTGACATTTGTAAATATGTATTCCTGAAAGGAATAGTTCACTCATAATGAAAATTTGCTGAAAATTGACTCAACTGTTCAAGATTTAGATGAGTTTGTTTCTTCATCTGAACAGATTTGGAGAAATTTAGCATTATGTCACTTGCTCACCAGTGGATCCTCTGCAGTGAATGGGTGCCGTCAGAATGAGAGTCCAAACAGTTGATAAAAACATGACAATAATACACAAGTAATCCAGTCCATCAATTAACATTCTGTGAAGTGAAAAGTTGAGTGTTTGTAAGAAACAGATCCACCATTAAGACCTTTTTCACCTCTAAACCGTTGTTTCTGGCTAAAATACGAGTCCTCTAATAAAGTTTTCCACGGTGAAAAAGTCACCTCGTCTGAATCAGGAGGGAAATGTGCACAGATCAAGTACTGTTACAGTACTAGCTCTTGTATTTTGACCAGAAGTGGCTGTTTAAAGTTAAAAATGGATTGCTTGTGGATTATTGTGATGTTTTTATCAGCTGTTTGGACTCTCATTCTGACGGCACCCATTCACTGCAGAGGATCCATTGGTGAGCTAGTGATGGAATGCTGCATTTCTCCAAATCTTTCTTGCTGCTTGGAGGTGTTGGCCCACTGTAAGCTCACTTTGTTCCCTGTCTTCATTTTTCTAGAGCGTAGTGCCTCCATTGTCCTCTGCCCACATTGTTCTTCATCTTGTGGCAACAATGAAGGAGTTTGCATGAGGGAACTTGTCTGAGTCTTTGTAGCAAACACTTCAAGGTTTCCTGTTCTCATCATTCATCCGCTTAAAGGCCGGCTTTATTGTCCTCTTGTTCAAGACAAATATGGGTTTATTCACTGTTTAAGAGATCAAATGACGATGTATAAGACAAGTGTTGATGCTTGAGGAAAACCTGAGAATAAACCTCACACTGGTGGAGCCAGTGATGTCATCATTTTAAATGTGCATAGACAGCAGGGAGATTTTCAGACTGAAGAGATATTTTTATTTCTCCTGTCTTTGTTTTATGAATGGGAGACTGGAAAAACAGCTGCTCCTACCTTATCCATATGCTGTGCTGTTGCCAACAAGGCTCAGCTTGTTACCTGATAAACCCTTAACAAGTCCTGACCAAACAGATGTTAATAGTAAGAACATTTTTCCATCAGATAAAGACCCCCATGAAATCAAATTTGGAGTTTTGTTGCTTTCTCCCCTGTTCTCCTCTAAAAGTTGACCAAACAAACAGTGTGCTGTTCTGAACAGAATTGAGAATGCTTTTAAATTCAATTGAAATTCCTTAATTTGAATTGAGGTAGCACGATGCAGAATGCACTATCCATTTAAATAAATAAATCCAAAGTCTATAAAACATTTTTTTTAATCAAATATATTTTCAGCATTTTCTCAGCTTCTAAGAGAGACTTCTCAGTTTGGGGAGAATCTGTTTTTCTGTTTTTCCAGTGATGCACCCTGGATTGTAGAATTTCATGACATGTCAAAGGTTTGGAAAACCTAATATGTTTTCACCCAGTCAAACACCATCAGAAAGGCATGCAGTCACATTTATTAAAAGTGCTCAGTGTTACTTAAGATAACATGAAGAATAATTGAATAACTAAGGTCACAGATATCTGACTGAGTTTGTGAAGCCCCCACCCCTATCCAAGTCTGACCCAATTCCTGTAATACTCATGTAAACACTGGCCTGGAGTAAAATCAACACCTCTGAAACCGAGGAAAAGCCAAATGTAATCACGTCTGATTTAGGATGGCAGAAATGCTGATAGCTCACATGTTTTTCTTAGAAGAAAAACATCAAAACAACTATATTCCCAATCACTCACAGTGTCAGGATTTCTGGAAGTAAATTACCACTAATTTGGTTATTCTTGGTTTAGGCAACATCCTCTTTAATGTCAAGCACGTACACACAAATTGGACTGATCTGAGCAGTTGATAAACACATATAAATGGATGCCTACCCACAAAATAATAAAAAGGAAAACCCAAAATCTGGTAAACAAATCTCCAAAGAAGAAAAACACATCCTCACTCGATGTAGGAAAAATGTACTTTCAACTGATGCCCGCTTTTCATTTGATGCCTTTGTTGCACTGTCCTCAATTTGAGGAAATGAGATTAAGGAAAATGCTAGGGAAAATTATGTTTGGGGTGTGACGGGGGGTCCATCCGGCTTCACTGCAGCTGTAAGCTGAAAATACACTGCTCTGTCTGATCTCATCAAGGAAATTATGATTATCATGTGACAGAATATCAAACACAAGGTGCTCTGGGGCTTGGTGACTGCAGGCAGTACGAATGTTGTCATGAAATGTATCTCTGGTTTTCATCAGTACCGCAGGGAACACCTGAAACTGAACCATGAAAACCATCTGATTTAAGAATAGAAAAATGGCAGTGTGTCAAACAGAATACAAATTTGGACATCTGAACCAGATATGCCCTTACTATCAGCAAAAGTATTAATTCAAAAGATCTTTGTACAACTGGAGACCCATATGGTTCTGCTTACTCCAAATCTGCTTGGACTGAAATATTTAATAAATATGCCAAGATATACAGCTCTCAAGTCATTTATTAACATCTCTGCTTGTTTTGCTCCCTGAGAATCTCATGACGGTCTTATACAGTAATAAACTGCTCTGTTGTTCCCATAAGGCGATGTGAGATGTGCATGAATCAGAGAGAGATATGAGATGAAATGAACTACAATCCTGCCTAGAGTCAGTCAACTAGCATTGTTCTGAAACCATAGAATCACACGAATCAGTGAATCATTGTTAGTGACATCAAAAGTGAAGCAAAAAAAAATATATATATATTCAATACGTCACTGGTGCAAATCTGAAAATGATTAACTTCTCATACTTCCAAATGAACTTTCGTATGTCCACCTCAACGGCAAACGAAGGGATATGAGATGAAATGAACTACAATCCTGCCTAGAGTCAGTCAACTAGCATTGTGAGATAAATGAGGACAAAATTACAGTTTAATGAAATATAACACTTCAAAACAAAGTAGTATTATTTGAGAAAATCCTGTAAAAAGTAGTTCATTAAATCTCTAAAATTATTTTTTAACTATTTCTTTTCTTATTATTTAGAGCTATTTTATGACTTCATATTAACTGAGAAACCTTAGGATTTTTGTAGTGAAAATTGTATTAAAACCATCATAAAAATGTAATAACCATAGAACTATTTCAATGAATTGCAAAAAAAAATAAAACATTTGTGAAAAACACTAAAATTAAGACAAAGTATTTTAAAAACGGCACTTCATTAAGTGAAATTTTCTTGATGGAAAAAGAAACGTTCTTATCATGAATTTTGTCATTTACCCAGATGCAGTTCTGCATTTCAGCAAAAAGGTATATGCTGAATTGTGAATATATCAAAAGTCACTTACAACCTATTACAATTATTAAGTAAATCCATTAAGTGTCTTTATAGAAAATTATGTAACACAAATAAATAAATAAATATGCAGAGATGATGAAAATGGTTTGCATCATAGCTGTTACTATATATATATTGTGTATTTTTTTATCATGGCTGGAACCCTGTATTCACTGGTCAGCGTCTATTTTACAATATTAAAGGAATAGTTAACTCAAAAATGCCAATTCTGTCATCATTTACTCTCCTTCAATCCTGTATGAGTTTCTTTCTTCTGCTGAACACAAAAGAAAATATTTTGAAGAATGTGGGTACCCAAACAGTTTCTGGTCCCCACTGACTTCCACTGTATTTTTTCCATACTATGGAAGTCAATGGGGACCAACAACTGTTTGGGTACCCACATTCTTTAAAATATCTTCTTCCGTGTTAAGCAGAAGAAAGAAATTCAGAGAGGTTTGGAACAACATGAGGGTGAGAAAATTATTACAGAATTTGCATTTTGGGGTGAACTGTCCCTTTAAGTTTTGTACAGTTTGATTTTAAGGGGTCTAAGGGGTTGGCTGTGCACGTTGAAACAAGAATTAAAGGTGACACTGAAAATCCCCTGTAATTTGTAGCTCGCTCCCCCTCCAATTCACTGATCCATTTTTCCTTTCGATTCTATTTCCACCTGTGATAATTCCAGTAATAAGCATAATTCTCTTCTGAAACAATAGAATCACACGAATCAGTGAATCATTGTTAGTGACATCAAAAGTGAAGCAAAAAAAAAAAGAAAAAGAAAATATTCAATACGTCACTGGTGCAAATCTGAAAATGATTAACTTCTCATACTTCCAAATGAACTTTCGTATGTCCACCTCAACGGCAAACAAAGGTGTGAATATATAATAAATATATTATATACGTTTTTTGGGTAGTGTAGAGTAGCGCTTGTTGTTTGTCATTTCTCCGATCACAAATGCAGACATGGTTTTATGTTTACGCGGCGCGATGCAACGCGTTAAAAGACAGTATAAGTCATTATAATCCATAATTATGTCCCCACTGGATGCAACGAATGCCTCGTTTATAATGAGTTTTCATGTTTTTGAATCATAGCTCCGGCCAGACAGGGCATCATCAACAGTATGGTGAGGGGCGTAACATTTCCGTCACACGCTTGAGGTATTCGGCCAAAATAACAACGCACTGGATAGCTGGCCAATCACAGCACACCTCGCTTTTTCAGAACGATGAGCTTTGTAAAAATCGAGGCGTTTCAGAAAGGCGGGGCATAGAGGAGAAACAATAACGTACAGTATGTGGAAAAGAATGTGTTTTTTGAACCTTAAACCGCATAAACACATTTCATTACACCAAATATACAAAATAATGCTCTTTTTAGCAGCACCATATGACCCCTTTAAAGATAATCAATTTTCTTTCATCTCAGTGTCTTTAATGTGCCTAAATATGTTTGTCTATTAGTGAGAAGATATTATCAGTTTCATATTTCTTTTTTATTTTCTTTTGGTATTGTCTCAAGTCAAACTTTAAATGTTGGCTTGAAAAAATTGCAAAATCTCGTTTAAAAGAAGTGCGCTTTAGCATTATTTAAAAAAAGGGTAATGCTTAAGTTTAACTGAATATAATATTTCCAGACACTTAATTGATTGTAAACTGCAATCAAATGAAAATGGATTATACTATAATTTATATTAAATGCAATTAGCTAAACGTTAAGGCACTTTTTTGGCCCACTTAAATAGGACATAAATAAATTTTTATTTTTAATTTCATAATTATTTCTATTATTATTTAAATATGGTTAATGAGTACTTCCGAATGTACTGATAAGCATTTATGGTAAACTTAAATATACTTTAATGTAATTTCTTTTGAAACTTCTATGTCATCTATTTAAATACATTTTTAGTTACACATTTGTAATGTTGCAATTTAGTACTTTTAAAATATAGTCAATTTAAATGTAATATAAAAAACACACAAGTTAAAATCAAGTATTTTTTACACGTGCCTTAGTATGTTAGTCAACACATCAAAATAAGTGTACTTTAAACATGACAAAGGATTATTAAACATAATATACTTTGTGTAAAACTTACAAATTGGAATTATTTTTAAGTGCACTTAAAATTGTACTTAAGTGTGTTAAGAAACAGCTACAAGAAAGTGTCTCTAAGTACGCTTTGGTGGCCATTTATTTCATTAATATTATATTATCTGTAAGAAAAAAAATTAAACCACTACAAGCAGACATTTAATACAATCATTTACACATCTTTTCATAAGGGTGTGTTGGATGTAACTTAAAATGAAAGAAAAAATAAGGCAAATTAAAATAAAGTCAGACTGTTGTAGTAGGAGTATGGGGATTGAGATTCTTTAATTTATTCTTTGAGAATTTTGATTGTCCACTATGGGAAAGCTATGTGTAATTTATAATGACAGAACAGCCTGAAGGATTGTGCTGAGTTTGGTGGATATAGTTTGTTCAATAACAGTATGTTGGCTTTAATGAGGTGGATTCCTGAAGGAATGTCTTCTGAGAAGAACTTCTTATTCACTGGCATATGATTGCAAAACACATTTTCCAACTTCTCCCACTATCTCTCCCTGTCTCTCTCTCTCAACACACACACGCACAAAGGTTTTCTCCGAAGTCTTTCCCCTCCCTCCATCTGGCGATCCGTCACCCCTCCTCCAGCTGCTGATGGTCCTGCTGTAGGCAGTCTGCTCGTTCTCCTCAGTGAGAGGACAGCACACACTCCTTCACAACCAGCCTCTGTCTCTCACATACACTCCTGTCTCAAACTATTCTGACAATATGTTTAAAACTGGATATACCCCAAGCAGCACACCCTCCTGGAGCATTTGAACTATTTGAGCACTCGATTCAGAAGAAGGAAGATCAATCAGCAGTAAGGTATGAGTTGTGCTTGAATAAGCCAACAAGGAGGGGTTTCTTCCTCTTGACACTGAAAACTACTGAAGTTTTGGGCATCCACGATGAGTCTTAAGAAGAGGAAACCAAGCATGGTGTTCAGCTGGCACAAGTCTTTCACCATCCTTGCCCCGTGGAGAAAAGGTAAGTGGCGTGATTCATGCTTCTGCTTTGGATATGGAGTCATATTGCGTCAGCTCTATGCAACACCTGGATGTGCAGCACAGGTAGTAATTTGTCTGGCTGAGGTGTTGGAGGAGGATATTTAGAAACCTGTAATTTGAACTCTGAGGCATCATCTGCTTGGTTGAACATGGTCGGGGTTATCTTCAAAAACAGCCATTTAACTATCATCAGATGAGCTCCACAGGTATTGTAGCTGAGCTGATGTCATTTCAATAAAGTTAGCTCACAAAGCTGTGCTCATATAGAAAACCCACAAGCTTCAGCCACACACTTTATTACATATACACAGAATTTTGTTTTTAACTACAGTTGTTAGTGCCGCTTTGGAAAAAAAACATGTGGAAATCGTTTAATTCAAGAAAGAAATTCAAATCAAACATCAGCTTAATGAGAGAATTTATGAGCCATTTGTTTTGTTTTAGTGTAAATCACAGCAGTATCTTAGACTTTATCTTATGCAATTGCAATTGTCAACAGAAGGGATTGTTCAGTCTTAGGTTCTTGTTTCAGACATCTTCATACACATCCACATCATGTTAGCAGTCGATAAACATGTAGCAAAACCAAAAATACCAGTTATATCAATACAAAAAGTCAAATAACAACTTTTTAGTCTAGAAATGAATTGAAAGCATAATTGCAATAACTAGACAGTTTACTAGTCTCTTTTAAATTTTCATATATATATATATATATATATATAGCCATATACTAGTAATATGCATGCTAATAAGCAGCTAGTTAATAGTAAATAGTGTTCCCTAATCTAAAGTGTTACTGTGTTTGGTTGTAACAGAAATCTTATAAAGCAGATAGCAATGGACAGGATTTCTAATGTGATTGTTTATCTTTTATACAGACTGAATTAGTTCAATAAGCGGGTGTGATTCATTATAAATGACAGTTTAGATGATTAGTATGTGTGTTAGAGTGATGGAAGACAATGGGAGGAGAGTGTCACACAGGTGTTTCAACCTGAGTGATATCAGATGTGAATGTTTTAGTGGTGACAGCTTCATGAGCGGGGCTCTTCTCCTCTACTTGAGTTATATTATATGTGACTCATAACTGCAACCAGGCACAGCTGTAGTCAAATTCTTCATGCGAAAGATCAGCCAGTGTTTGAAATCACTGACACACATGACTTAGTCAGGTAATACAGATGTGAAACTGACCTGAAGGGACAAGAAGAGAGATACCAATTTTGCAGAACTTGTCACAAGTGGAAAACTGTAAGTAGAAAATGAAATCTTACTTTTCAAAAATCAACAATTTCCTCAGAAATCAACAATTTCATGGGTATTTTTAAGTAAATGAAGGGAGAAGAGTGGGGTGAGTTTGCCTGAAGGCTTGACTGATGTTACTGCTCCCGCACATTCTTGCCTTATCCTAATGGTGTTAGATAATGAAGGACTGGCCCGTTCAGTTCACATTGATAATGTGCTTCTGGAAAGTCTCCTTAGGGTCAAAACCATTGCCTTGCTGGAGCACAGAAAGAGTGCAGGGAAAAATGTTCTGGCATTGTGATGAGAGAGACAGAGAGGTGTAAGGCACTAAAGGTCTGCTGGCTTCAGATTAGGAAGAAGGGAGAAAAAAAGGTGTATGACTGTATTTCGTACCTCGTCAAACCTGATATCTGGCCTCTGTCACCTCCTTCAGCAAAGAGCAATTCAGGAGGAAAAAAGAAAAAAGTCAAAGGATTTGACTTTCATTTACTATTTCATTGGGAAGTGTTTAGTTTGAATATGGGTTTGCCCATAAAAAATTGCCCCCATTATGCTAGGGATTTTTGGGTGGTCACTAGGGTGTTGCTATGTGTTCAGGGTTATAATAGATAACTATAAACAAACAAACAAATAAACTTAACAAACAACAAAATTAAATCATAAAAATCATTAACTAAAATGAAAGAAAAACCAGAAAATATATAAGATAAAAAATATTCTGTAGACCAGTTATACTAAAATAACACATATTTTTTATATTGCTGTTCAGATGCTGGGGGG
>NW_015647035.1:323737-332323 GCF_001515625.1 Sinocyclocheilus rhinocerous
GGGGGGGTCGTTTGTTTAATTGCTTTGAAAAAAACTCATATACAACATACAATTATCAAACAAATTATCCACAACAAAATATCCTTAACATCAAATTTCAGGATAATGTTAGTGTGCTGTTTTATTTTGAAGTGAATTTTATTTAATATTATTTATCATTAAGAATATCTTGAATTTCATTATATGGGGGTCTTAAAAAGACAGAAAGTAGAATCTGAGAAATGAGAAAAAAAAGAGAAAAATAGTACTACTAATGCTAGCAAAAAAAAAAAAAAAAACATTCTTGTAATGTACAGTATTATTCGATTTAATACACATCAGCATAGATGCTTGTATTATTCTTGTAAGGCCAGAACTTTAATGCTATCTTAAAACAGTCCATATAGACTCTAGCAAAGAGATTATTGGTTCAAATGCTCTCGGGGTCATTGGGGGCCACCCAAGTGCTAACAGGGTTCTGAAATTCTCCTGGCTGTAAAGATAGAAGACCTGCCCTGGCCTGCCTCTGACCTCTCCACCCACAATCACAATAGACGTGTCTGCAGACAAGAGCGTCCCTAAGCACCTATACTAATCCCACTGCATCCCCTAGCTAAATTGTAGCTTAAATTCATTAGAAAATCTGCTGCTCTTCCATTCAACAGAAAGCCTAAAGAACTCATTTTTGTTCACAAATGGGCAGTTACCTAATCAGAGCTCACGTACCACAACCAGAACACAATTTTGAGGGTTTTAGTCCATTAGCTTTGAGTTAATCTACATACTAGTGTACTCTTCAAAGTAGACAAAATGATAACTTATCCAAGACAAGACCATGTATCAGCCATTCAACAAGCAGGAAAGACATTACAGTAAATGTAACATTTATGACAATAAACAGCCATGATTTTTATAGATTAATAAAAAAGGTGCCTGCATATAGCTGGGTTTGAGTTTGAGTTTACACATATAATGCCGGGATGTCAGAATAACATGATTATGTAAAAAGAACTGATGAACTAAAAACAAACCATCTATATGAATCGGTTTGCAGAAATAAATCAGACTTCCCATCACTATTCACTATTCAGAGCTAGTTGAGACAAGATGGTTGAGACAAGATGGAGTAAACATGTTCTTGTCTAAGCTTGTGAATTCTTCACATTTCATCCCTGCGAATGTTTCTATCGATGTGATTCTCACATTCCTCAGCTCAAAACAGCAACATTTGGTTATTGAAGCAGACTTTCCTCTCCCTTTCAGGACAGTTAACTGACAAAATATGTTTTTAGTAGTTAAGTCTCCCAGAAATTCTTCAAATTAAATATTTATTAGACTTGCCTTGAAAACATCACTGCATAAAAAGAACTGATGAACTAAAAACAAACCATCTATATGAATCGGTTTGCAGAAATAAATCAGACTTCCCATCACTATTCACTATTCAGAGCTAGTGCATCATGGCTCTATATCAGCATATTGATGATCCTGATCATGTCAGTTGAATTTAGAGTACGACTCTAATTTTGTGTCAGTAAAGCAGAACTCACAAACACAGCAGTGTTGAAATGTGGTAAACATGAGTGGTTGAGACAAGATGGAGTAAACATGTTCTTGTCTAAGCTTGTGAATTCTTCACATTTCATCCCTGCGAATGTTTCTATCGATGTGATTCTCACATTCCTCAGCTCAAAACAGCAACATTTGGTTATTGAAGCAGACTTTCCTCTCCCTTTCAGGACAGTTAACTGACAAAATATGTTTTTAGTAGTTAAGTCTCCCAGAAATTCTTCAAATTAAATATTTATTAGACTTGCCTTGAAAACATCACTGCACTATAATATCCATCTGGGACATATCAGTGTTTTTACCTACCAAATGCACGTATGGCTGTAAAATACACTGGAGCAGATGATGCCAGGATTCTTGAATGTGAACGGAGTATTTTATCAGCTCAAAAAATGTGAGGCACTTGCCATGTTGTACACAGTGAAACACATTCTCTGCTGGCCTGGAAGAAAAACACCACTGCAGGTGGGACGTTAAAGCAGTGCTGCTTTAAAAGTGGAAAAACAAAAAAACACCAAGCTAAAACCATTTCCACCATATAAGAAAAAGAAATTATGCTTTTAGTCAAAATTATAAAAAAAAAATTACATACTATGTCAAATTTATGAGATAAAATGAATAAATTATGACATTAAAAAGTCAAAACTACGAGATATTAAGCAATAATTATGAGACATGATAGTAAGGCATAACTATGAGATAAAAAGTCAAATATGAAATGCTGTCATAATTATGATATAAAAAGACAAAAAAAATCTGAAATAAACAGTCAACATTATGACATATTGTCATAATTATGAGATAAAAAGCAACATTATGACATACCAAGTCATAATTATGAGATAAAACCAGTTACTACATACTTTCACAATTATGAGATAAAAAGGCAAAATTCTGAAATAAAAAGACACAATTATGACATACTGTCACAATTATGAGATAAAAAGAAAAAATATATGAGATAATACAAAATTATGACATGAAAAGTCAAAATTATGACATACTAAGTATGAGTCATTAATTATGATATAGTCAACATTGGCAAATTGATATGAGATAAAACACCTTAATTATGCCAATTATGAGACCTAAAAATTGCTTGTTTAATGCCTTTTTATCTCGTCATTTCTTTCCTCAATTTGTCAATCTCATAATTCATATTAATATCATACACTGTTAGCGATTTCTGTAAATTACACAGTATTTAACTGTAATATGAACTGTACTTTACTGTAAAACAGTTATACAGTACGTTACTGTATTTTAAAGTTGCATTATGGGAAATATCCTCTTGGCGCCATTAAAATACAGTATTTTTCATTTACTGTAAATCCAAATACAGTAAAAAAAAACAGTGTATTAATGTAAGCATGTAATAATTTAGATTTTTTTTATGTCATAATTTATGTGATTTACAAGGCATGATTTTTTCCCCCTTATGAGTCAGAAATGGCCTTCCACAGAAGACTGACCAGATTGAAAGTTGCACACAAAATGATTGTGTTTGTAGATGTGTAGATATTCTTGTAGTGTTGTACCTGTCTTTTACTCCTGAAATAATCCCCAGTAGATATTTGCAGACTCCAGATTGATAAAGACCAGAAATATGTGGGGTTTGATTCCCGCCAACACTGTAATTGACCGGTTTTTATTTTGAATGCATTATACTCTGCAGCATAAAGGACCTTTGCATTACTTACATTCCTGGCTGCCAAGGGCTAGCAAGGGCTTTTTGATCTCTCTTTACAAGCGGCCACGTCTGAGCGATGTTAATTGAAAACCCAGGGGGATTTTGATGTGGACTACTTGCTCCTACTGAGTGGCATCAAAAATGTCCCACCATCAGCAGTTCTGTAGTCCCAGCTGGAGAGCACTGCTGTATGAAAGACTGACCCAATGGGTCTGTCTAATTGACCTGTAGAAGTAAATTAGCAAAATTATGATTTGGGGTCTCACGTAGAGGACTCCAATTACTGTATGCTTGGATTTCATGTTGGGACCGCGTGTAATTATTGTTAAATATCTAAGATGATGCATTTAAACTGTTAAAAGATCTTAATTATCAGTGTTGCATTGACATTATATATGTAGAATTGATAAGAAAGTAACATTGAAATACTGAGGAACTGGCCAACACCGATCAGTATCAGAAAGCATATGTTGTTCATAGTTGTCAGTCTATGGTTTATATTTATATGGCATCATGCCCACTACAGATATGTTACAGATATGCTATTAGATATGTTTCTTCAGATATGTTTCTTTTGTGATTTTGCTTTCATCATTGTTCCTGGAAACTTGTTGAATTGCACCTGGTTAGCACAAAAGAATTAGATTAAGATTAACATGTTACTACTTGTTGCTTTATGAGGGAAAGATTTTTTTCTCATTTAAATTAGATCAAATTGAACAACGAAGTCTATTTGCAATAGTTCTTGAAAAGGTTTGTACTGGAGTCCAGGTGTTGTGTACACACATGGTCCATGAGAAAGGACTGCAAAAACAGGCACTGTTTTGAATGGGAAAACAAACCTGGAGCAGCAGCAGATCTCAAATAATTGAAATGCTATCAGTGTTTTCACAGTCACTATCCAATCTGGAAAAAAATCTTTACTAACAAAACACATGGGTATGCTTATTATTGATAAAAGTGGCACACAAAAAAGCAACCTTTCAACCTATGAGAGAGCTGGGAATGGCTAAAGTCATTATTATTGCTATCTTTTTCAACGCTTCATGAAATGATATCTTAGTATGATTTCTAATCTTTTATTGTATCATTGTGATGTGTCTGTGAAGACTAAAAGCTCTTTAGAAATCTCTCCATTTCCTCACAGTATGTAAATTAGTGATACATTTCCTCAAAACATATTTAGAATGAATATCCCGTGAATCATCTAATTAACCATTTCCACCCAACTGCAAGCTTCTTTCTCTTCCTGACAATCATGTTTACCATTGTTTACCACTTCTCAAATAATTGAAATGCTATCAGTGTTTTCACAGTCACTATCCAATCTGGAAAAAAATCTTTACTAACAAAACACATGGGTATGCTTATTATTGATAAAAGTGGCACACAAAAAAAAACAACCTTTCAACCTATGAGAGAGCTGGGAATGGCTAAAGTCATTATTATTGTTATCTTTTTCAACGCTTCATGAAATGATATCTTAGTATGATTTCTAATCTTTTATTGTATCATTGTGATGTGTCTGTGAAGACTAAAAGCTCTTTAGAAATCTCTCCATTTCCTCACAGTATGTAAATTAGTGAAACATTTCCTCAAAACATATTTAGAATGAATATCCCGTGAATCATCTAATTAACCATTTCCACCCAACTGCAAGCTTCTTTCTCTTCCTGACAATCATGTTTACCATTGTTTACCACTGTTAATCATAAACAAAAAGAGAACTGTGTAAAATATTGTTTTTATTTGACCTGATTGTGTCCAGAAGTACTCAATCAATTTAATTTGCATTTGAAAGAACAAGCACAGACTCTTATTATGGAGAAAGTGAGATAAAGATATGATATGAATGACACCTGAAATGTATCAGATTTCCAGTACTATGAAAGAGCTGAGCCTCATAATAGCATGAAGATAATGCACAGATCAAAGTTCAGAGCAAGACAGGACTATATAACTCTTTGTGGACCACTACAGTGGCAGACAGGTGGAGTGTTTGGGAAAATATTTTGAAAATAAAGATTATTTTTGCAACTCCATCTGGTGGTATAGTTGCACAGAAAATGCACAGTTCAAACTAACATTATTGAATGATTTTATGAATGATTTTAATATTGTTAAAGTATAAAATTATTCAGACCACTTTCTTTGTTTGTTTTGCAGGTAAAAGGGATATTGTTTTAGACAATGAGGTTGTACTGACAAAAATGAAGCTCCTCAACAACTTCCCTGAGAAACTCCTTAATGTTGAGGATTCCATTTCAACCATCTCCATTTCAATGTCTGAGCAGGATAACACAGAACCTCTCCAGGCTGATGAGGTGATCTCCGTCCACAGCGCTGCTCCTGAGACAACTTTCTCTGAATCAAAAAAAGACTACCTATCTTCTATTTTTGCCAATTCTGAGCTTCCAAGATTGTACAAATTTGAATCTGAGGACTCTGGGGTAGAGATGACTAGTGGAGCAACTTCTCCATCCACCCCAACTGGTTCAGAGCAAAGCTTTGTGGTCCACAGTAGGGAGTCTTCATGCGACTCTGGCAACCTGAACTCTCTTGTACCTGCTGACAATCCTCTTGAAGACAGTTCAGTCTTCTTGGAAACTGAACAAACATCTTGTAAGTGTGCTAAACAAGACACTCTTACCATCCTGGGAGACAGAACAGATGAAGAGAATGTTGATGATGATTTAATAGACATCACAGCAGATTCAGAGAGGTCAGGTGACAGAACCCTGAGGAACACCATGGAGAACTGTAAGGATGCCATTGAAATCATGGCAGCACAGGAGGAAATAACAGACACTGCAATGGCTGAGGACACAATGTCAAGGAACCAGTGTTCTATAGAAGCTTACGATGGCAAAACAGGACCTGAATTTCAGCAACAGCCTTTGAGGAAAAGTACAACCAGCGACAGTCTGGATGAATACATGGAAGAGTGCTGCAGGCTAAGTGAGGTAGTCAACAGTTTACATGTTTTTTATTGTTATTTACTTCACATCATAGTGTTCCATCTGCTTTAAACAACAATGGTCAGTCATTTAAATTGTTTTTTCCTCACTTCTATGCATTACACAGCACAGAATATTGAATAGAAAAGTACAGAATATTGTTTTTCATTTATCCTAATTGCTTCCAGATGTTCTAAATACATTACTGACATTATGTGAATTTACAACAGTCCTGTTTCAGCAGATTCAAGCTCAGACTGTGAAATTGAGCGTTTGAGAGATGCTTTAGTGAACAGTGTCAGAGTGAAACACTCATTGTCAACATGGTGAAATGAATAGCTTCTGTTTGCAGTTTAGAAGCACACACACATCCTTTCTCATTAGCCATAATGACGGTCTTTCCGCAACTTGACGTCATCAACTCATCACTGAAATGTGCATACTATGACTAAAAAGGAAAACAGGATAAAAGCCTTCCTGTTAGCAGTGCTTCCGTATTTTTTTTCTCTCCAAAGAAACGGCTTCTTTCAGCATTTCTGCTGATTTTAAAAGCATTTTGTCCCTAAATTAAAATACATAGCACACAAATATTCATATTAATATTTTTTACATATCCGCTTTAAGCTATCCAGTATGATCATATCCAATGCATCCTTAAACACAAAGCAAGTTGAATATGTGTGGTGTGAGATATGTAGACATACTTTGTCTTATTGCATGGTGCAGAATTAGAGTAAATGACAGAATAGATGATCTGTTCTCATAGTAGTGGAATATAAAACTATGTATTTTACATATAGAGCAGCATTCCATTCAACAAAAGGCTTTGGTTGGTCTACATAGCCTAACTAGTTATCATCTGGTTTTTCTTCAGGAACCAGATTTTTCAGTGGACATCAAGGGGTTACATAAAACAGTTTAAAGGAGTAGTTCACCCAAAAATGAAAATGTGCTGACAATTTACTGACCCTCAAGCCATCCAAGATGTAGAAGACTTTGTTTCTTCATCAGAACAGATTTGAAGAAATTTAGCATTACATCACTTGCTCACCATCCTCTGCAGCTGATAAAAACATCACAATATTCCACAATTCCAGTCCATCAATTAACATATTGTGAAATGGAAAGCTGCATGTTTTTAAGAAACCATCCATCATAAAATGTTTTAACAAACTATTGCTTCCAGCTAAAATACAAGTCCTTTTGAATTTGATTAAATATTAATAGGAAATATAAATAAATATTCAGTGTATTAAAATCTACTGGTTTATGTTCAGACCATGCTGCTTTGTTTTGGAGATACTCCAGCGTTTGGTTTCTAACTGTGTCTTAAAGTATTTAACATAGTCTGGGACACATTTTACCTTTAGAAGTTGTTTCCATGGTTTTTAATGACGAGGGCATGACAACCAAGTATATAGATATCGTGGCATTCGTGTAAATTAATGTCAATACCCTTTTTTTTCTCTGTATTCTGCTTTCTGCCACCCATAATAACCAATCTTTAATTTTTGTGTCACAACCCACCAATTGAGAACTGTTTAATTTGGCTTAGCAAATACAGTTCCTGCTTTGAAGGTCAATCTTTTTCGGACTGTGGCAACCATGTGGTGTATCTAATGATGTAATTGCTGATAACTGCTGCAGCAGCCACAAAAGCTCATTGAGATGTTCTAGTACTGTACTGAGAGCTGAGAGGATGTAGCTACAGAGCTCTCCACTTTTAACGTGGCCGCCACATCACACAGCACCTGTTCCTCTGTGTTGAGAGAGCATGCAGATGGCAGCGGCGATTACAGCTGGAACAGCCAATGCCTCTCATCTGGACTGTGTCCCTCAGTCCGCCATACTCATCCAAGCCTCCCTGGATGCATCAAACAGGTGTCAAATAGCTCAAATTACTCACATATTTACCCAAATAATGCCTCTTTGATAGCTCCTAGGTCTATTGGTGGCCAGTGACTGGACCTTTTTTTTGACAAATGGTGGACTTTATGGAAGCTGCGATGACAGGTAGCCAGGGCAGTAAACTCGGCCCTCATCATCACCTGTCACCACAGCTAATAAGCTAATTCCCTTGCCTGTTAAATGGAGCTCTGTGGCCTGAGGAAGAGGATATTGAAAAGGGACTATGAGCTTTTTTTCCCACCCGCTTCAAACATGGCGACTTCAAAAGGCCTCTCTCCCTTTCATTTCTAATCTGATTTGTTCCCAACTTATGAGGGTAGGAAGGACACAGAGCTACAGTGAAGATTTAAATGTACAGCAGGTGTATGCCAATCACAATAGACTAATGGAATACTCTTTTTTTCATAGCTTCTGCACTGATTTGTGGGGAAAAAATCTATAGAATGGATTCAAACAGGGGAAATGTGTTAAATGGATCTGAGA
>NW_015647035.1:334769-355452 GCF_001515625.1 Sinocyclocheilus rhinocerous
GTTGCAAATCAATGCATTTAAAATATATTAAAAAAGTTAAATTGAATAATACACTACAATTTCCATGTACTTTAGTATGTTAGTCAACAATCTAAATAAATGCACTTTAAAACATGACAGAAGATTATTAAAACAATGATTTACTTTAAAGTAATACTTTTAATTTGGCATTATTATAAAGCACACTTTTTAAAAGTACTTAAATGTGTTAAGAAACCGTCATGAAAGTGTGTATTTAAGCACACATAATATTAAAAATATTTTTAATATTTAAAATATACTTTTAAGATCTGATGTACACTGCAAGTGCACATTCAATGCAATTAAGCACACATCTTTTTCACATAGGCAGGGATGAAAAGTTTTCTGTCAACAGGACTTTTTTTTTCAGTCAGATTTTTTTCTTCATCAGACAAAGTAAACTGACTGAACAATAAAATATGGCTAATGTCTCCACAGCTGCTACCCAATCCAGTCCAGTGGTAGCACTAACACACTTTGCACACCACACATTTTCAGCAGATGCCGAAACATGTCATGGTTGCAGTTCATAACCCCTTTGAACTTGCAATCGTCGACTGAATCTAAAGGAATTATATGTTTTGTATTGTTTTATATATATATATATATAAATTCAAATATGTAAAAAAGAATAAAAAGGTTCGTTTTTTTAAGCTTATTTTTAAACATATTTTATTTCAATTATTTGTCAAAGAAATATTTCTAAGGACAAAAATTACAAAAACTATAACTGAATAAAAAACAAAACTAATAAAAATGACAAAAACCAACAAAACAAATAAAATTGTAACTAAAAATAAAATGAAAATGGAAAATATAAAAATAAACACTAATTCACAATATTAATAAATTCTACATAAATATATTAGCGATACTAAAATAACACAGCAATGATAGTGATATATAGAATATTCATAATACATTTGTGAGGATTTTGCTGGTGATATAAAAACATTGTGAACATTGCAGTAATTTTAATGCACTTTTTTGTCCATTAAGTTTCCTCAAAATCAAAAGTAAACCCTTGAGAGCATTAGGACAAATCTTACAATTGTTGATTTCCAAGAATCAGCAATTATTCAAAATGTTGATTCACTGGATTGATTCAATGAATCATTTGTGTCACCACAAATGATTCATTGTTCAAAAAAAAAAAGTTCTCAAAACTCATTAAATTTTCAGATGAATTATAAATCATTTTTAAGTACATGCGTACATACAGCCATAAATATATTGAAAATGCATTAAAAGCGTATGTTGAACGCACCATTTTTAATGTTCGTCAACATTAAAGACTATAAAAAACTTATAAAACACCTTTTCCCATATCTTTGAATACACCCCACATATGGTTCCTCATTCCTCTCCACTGGAGTCACGCTTAGTGCTGCTTTAACAGACCCAGTGAAATATTTCAAATAATAAAGGATTATTTTCTCAGACACGCCTAAATGGGTTTATGATATCTTCCCTCATATTTCGTAATAGAGAGTTTATGTAATTAGAAAAATATTGTTCTTGCAATCCAACCCAGAGGCATATCCACAGTTGTTTTCTCAGTTTGTTTTGATCTTCAGTGTGCAGTTAAAAAACCACATCCTCACAGCAGAGAGAGCTACAATCCACCCACACCATCAATTAAAGCACAATGTCACGCTTAAGTGTTAACAGCTTTATAGAAAATTATCTCAAAGATTTTTTTTTTTCGTATAGGGCAACATCCTCCGCTTTGTTTCTATGTTTGTGCAGAAGCGTACGTGAGAAATGCAGATTCTTTCGCATTGAGAAGAGAAGGAGGAGGAGGAGGAAGGGAGTGGGGCTTTCCCAAACCTTTGTGTCTTCCCTTATCCCAGGTCACTGGGGATCCTGGGCAAGGGAAGCAGATAAGATCTGTCATGTTTCTGCATTCATAAAGGCCTGGCAAAGTTACTTTCCTCTCGCCACCCCAAATCAAGCATCAGTGCTGGTTGTCGCTTTATGAGAGAACACCAGGTTATGTGTCACCTGTCTGGCTTCCAATACTACAAATAAAAGAAAGACTGCAATTCATTCACGTGATCTAAACAAGTCTAAGTCTGAAAGAGCCTCAGTTGGGTTTCTTGCCGGACAAGCATAGCTTACACAGTAGTTTTTTAACATTTGCATTGACAGAAGTAAAGAAAGTATATGCCATTTTTGGTCAAATCCAGTACCTTTTCCATTTTTCTACAGATTGTTTTTTCTTATAGTGTACTATAACTTTCCTCACTCAGCATATGAAGAATTCCAATGTTAGACACTAGTGGCTGACTTTATATTTAACAAAGCCCTTATATCATTTTTTGTGCAAGTTAAGCTGGACATCAGGAAAAAAATAAATAATAAAGAAACTTATTATATGACCCATTTAAAGCAATAATGGAAGTTTGATGGAAGTGCAAGGTTACTAGAGAAGCATGAGAAAAGTTCACGGTCAAGTGAGCAGAAGCGTGACCTGCCGAGGATCTCACACTCTGCGAGTGATGTCAGCTCCTAGTATTTCATCTCTCCGTCATGTCCTCTATTGTTTAGCCCCTGCATTTCCATTAATGCTGGGCTTTGGGACTAGATTGGACGCAAGTGGCACGGAAAAGCTTTCGGATGGAAAAAGCCCAAGCCCTGAACTCACATCCTGCTTTTGTTGGGACACTTTTTGTAATGTTGATGATTGTGTAAATATTTGTTCAAAATTTCCTTTGAATTTTTTGAAAAACGTGAGCATCTGCAGCTTTGCAACCAAAGATGGAAGGATGATTCAACAAATAAACAATAGCACCTAACACATTTCCCACCGGTTATTCACACCTTCAAACTACTTACCTTTAATTTCAGATGAAAAAGTGGGGTCCAAACATACAAGACTGCATTGGAATTTTGGGGTTTGGTTTCACCAAAACCAAATTTATTACATAATGATGTCAGTCTTGGTTGAAATATATGAATGATGAACAGTCAATCTGGTCTCCTGGAATGCGTCAGATTGTTTAATGAAAGGCAGCAGAGTAGTTGGCAAACTGTATTTAGACATCTAATGTGTTTCCAGAGCTGTAATAAATCCCATTAAGAATTCCACAGTGATGGTAAATATATTTGTAGTGTTAAATAATGGGTGGTGATCATGGTGTTTCCGTCATGAGTTTGAGAACCTCTGGTCCACCTGAACAAATGCAGTCATGCTCCTGGAATGATCTTTATCAGTTACTGTAGGAACCATTGCTTTGTGCTTATTAGCACGTCAAATAAGCCATTGGCTTTCAAACAATAGGATGCAGTTCACACTGTTCTTGTTGACTTGTTTCACAAAAGTTGCTTAACCCCCTATGGTGTACATAAACATCTCTGGTAATCCCTTTATTTACAACCTACCTATTGTCCAGAGAGGGGCGGTGGGGGGTGCTTTCCCCAAGGGTACAGTCCTAGTATCCAGCGTGAATGTTTACAGCCCCCATTTCTGGTTGTACTTAAATGATTTTGTCTCTGTTTTGTCTTGACAACCAGGTGAACCAAGCCAATCAGTCCAACTCACTGGGCTCTGGGCTGGGGTACCTAGAGCACATCTGCCAACTCATAGAGAAGATCGGACAGCTACAGAAACACAACCTTCGACTACAGAAACAGATCTGTGGCCTGCAGAAGGAAGGCAGAGTGATCAAGACTAAAGAGGTATCAATCACCTGCCAGCATTGTTCTTTATGAGCTTACCTCAAGGGTGTCCAATCCTATTCCTGAGGGCTACTATCCTGCAGAGTTTAGCTCCAGTCTTATTCAAACACACCTGAACCAGCTAATCAAGGTCTTCAGGAGTATTAGAAAATTTTAAGTCAAGTGTGTTTGGGCATGTTACACCTAAACTCTGCAGAGCATTGGCCCTCCAGGAGCAGGTAGCCCTGGCTTACCTGATTCATATACTTGGTCCAGAATAAAAATGTATAGATGAGGTTTTGGAAACACACCGTAATTCTCAATCTGAAATTGATTTAAGGCACTGCTGTAGATCTGGGTCTGAAAGACGATGTCTTGGAATTATGATTTGTTGTGGGTTAAACCCCATATTGACGCCTAGGGCAAGGGATTATTGGTTCATACTGTGTCAGTATAAATCCAGCTGGGTTGAATGGGGTTTAAGGGGTTTTCAAGATGGATAAAAGCGTATTTAACAAATAGTGCTGCTGGGTCCAGCCCTTTTCGACCCGTAAGGGGTATTCGTTTCAAAGAACGTGATGTCTCCTCACATGGATTTCATATGTTTTTATGTCCCATGTTGACATTATTCAGGACAAAAGTCTTTTCCTGTGTCTTTTTTTGATGGGTCATTGAGAGAAGCTCACTCAGGCATGAAATCATTTTGTTTAAACTAAAAATGTTTTAAAATGGTAATCAGAAAGGATTATGTCATTTAGCAGGTATTTACTGCAAAATGGCAAAATGAGAAGGAATTCTGGTAAATCATAAAGTTGTTCAAATTCAATTGAGTTAACAATGTGTAACCCATAAAAATCTGAACTCAGCACTAAGTGTTTGTTTTCCCATCTCAGTACAAGATGGTGCATCTGGCTTGAATGTTATCAGCCCAAAACCACAGGAAAAATATCAACACCTTTTACAATGTTTTGTGAAGTCATGGGTGTTTTTCTAACATGTCGGTCTTTGTTTTTCCCTGTGGATTTGTACCTCTCCAAAATTAGTAACATAGTTCCAAAATGACCAGGAAGGGAACTTGTCTTTGTTGAAAGTGGATACAGACTAGGAAAGTGGAAACCCACTGCAAATGCACCCAAATTTATTTGTAACATTTATTTATTTAGTTAAAGTTAAGTATTATCATATAAATTCAGTATGAAAAAATTGTTCTTTTAAGAAATGCTCAATGAAAGGTTCTTTGGAACCCCAAAATGGTTCTTTATGGCATTACTGCAAAAACTCCTTTTTGGAACCTTTATTTCTTACGTAATTTTTGGAACCTATATTTTATGTAATGTAGCCTCCCCGTTGCCTGTCTTCTACCCCAGTTTTCCCACCGCTCTAGTCCTTTACATACTGACTAAAGGCTGTGACATTATATTGTGTAGACATCTTCCTGACCTCTGGATGCTGTGCTGTTGAATGAGAACAGTTTTGTTCATGGTCATCTCTAAACTGGCTCTGTCAGTTCGGGCCCTGGGGCCGGAAAAGTCTTCCACGGTCACAGTGAGTGAGCTCAGTGGGGGCCTGCACTTCAAAGTCATCAAAGAAAGCAAAAGAGAAAGAGAGGCAAAAGAAAGGATAACATTTTAAAAAGGTTCCAAACATGCTTATATGTTTGCCTTAGATTTAGGTTCTGAATAAGAACTGATTCCATTCATTTAAAATACTGGAAGTGAATGATTCTCCCAACATTCAATTCTATGCAATCATGACAGTAAAGACAATAAATGGACAAGACAACTTTATATTGTGTTGTTCCCACTGGACACACACAGCAAATATACAGCATGACCAGTGTAGAGTGATTCATGAATGAATGACTCTTATGAACCAGATTTTTAAAATGAATTGGTCAAAAAGACTAAAAGATCCAACACAGTCTCACGACAGTGCATTACCATTTTGTTTTGTTCCAGATTCATATGAATTTGTAGGTTTCTGTACCGTCTGCTTTCTACCTCTCGGGGAGCTTCATACAAAGTTTTCATACAAATCATAAATTTTTGTACTTTTAAAATAGCTTTGTTTTCTTATGAGTTCAGGTAGATAAAATCTCGTCAGGCTGATAAAGTCTTAAACTGAATTATCTCTTTGAATCACTCAGTTCATTAAGGAGCCAAAAAAATTAATAAAAAAAGATCAGTGGATCCAGAATGTTGAATCCTTTATTCTTTATAATTCCAAAAACAGAAAAATTGTGAAACACATGAATAGTCTGCAGACCACCCTTCTTGAACTCCCTGGGTCTTAGATTCTATGGGCTGTGTGTGTGTGTCTTTGGAGAAAAAGCAACAGGCAGCAACATGCTGTTACACACATCAAAAGGCAGGGGAACTCCTGAAACGTGCCCCAGTCTCCACTATAATGGACCAAGCTGTCTCACCAGTCTCCTCCCTGGCTGTTTTACCCACCCGCCCCCAAACCCTCACAGCATGCTTTCATCTGTACTCATAAAAAGCATTCAGAACTCAGACAATATGCAATTACCACCATTGTAGTGTCCTCTGTCTCTCTTGTTAGTTCTACACCTGGATCTCCTCCGTTATCAGCCATGACCGATCTGAAGAACTGATATGCTCCATCACAGTACAGCATATTGAAGCATCTGGTGTTTTGGTTTATGGGACATTTAAAGCAAATTCTTTTATCTTCAGTCCATGTGCTTTCTTTTCAAATACATCAAGACTCTTTATGATGCAGAGATACTTTCCAAGGAATTGGTGTTCAGATCTGCTCTGAGTTGCAACAACAACATAAAATCCTCAACAAACATCTGCCATGGCATCATTACCTCATCGGTCAGATAGCGTTTACCATGCAAATACTAATGTGATGGAACTAAGAGGATAATCTTGGATAAACAGAGATTTGGGAAGCGTCTTACCACTCTGACTGACTAGAAACACCGCCATGTTATTTTCAGAGGTTGAGAAATGGATCTTGTGTTTGTTTGTTTGTTTTTTTTCTCTAAAAATAAAAGGCTCTTATGCATTTTAGTACACAGTATTCAAAATATAAGTCATATCTACTACATTTGGTTGGGAGGCAAATGTGTAACAACAATAAGAATAATTGGTGGAAATGACACTAGCAGATTTCAGCTGTTTAGGTGGTCCAAGTGATGATGTGTGATACATGAGGAAAATGCTTAAAATAGTGTCCCAGATAAAGACATTTCCCACTGGAAAAGCAATTCAGGGTCATTTTGATTTTGTCTCATGATTGCAACTGTTGAGAGTTAAATGTTCCCCATAGGAATGAAAAATCACAAGCGAGATGTCTTTATTATTTGAATTGTTTCTTCTAGACAACAATAGAATTAAATAGTGAGCAAATGAAGACCCTTGCTTCTCAATATGAACTCAGCCATTCTCATCAAATTCATTTATGACCAAATTATCTGAGCTGCTATCTGCTTTATAGTTTTTATAGCTCTGTGCATGGAATGTGTGAGGAAGCCATTTTAATCGTATCTCTTTTTTTCTTTCTTATTAGCTATTTTAATGTCTAAATAAAGTATGACTGATATGTTTATACAGTTATACTTTATATCACAGCTAGATGTATTATTTCATGTAAGATAAAGAAAGGATCAGATAACGTGGGATTAGAAATGTACCCTATTTTTCAATAAACATTTATGAAGTAGCAAGGCGTCCCAAAAATATTTAAAAACTAGTGTGAAATAAATTTTATTCAAATAGTTTTTGTCACTGAATGCATGTGTTTGAGGGCTTCAGTAATTTTTCACTTGCATAAATCTGAACCATTTGTCTATTCTATGGGCCAAGTATGTGCTATCATCCTTGACCCATGGGTGTGAATATCCACAAATTGAATTTAGATTTCATAAAGTGAACTATTTTAAGTGTTCTTCTTTCCCAAATGACCACACTTAACTTTTTGGAGCATTTCATCTATACAAAACATAAAGCTTTACAAATCCATGTGTAATTTTACAATGTAGGCCTATCTGTGCATACCTTCATAAAACAGATCAATAATAAAGTGAATAAATAAAATTGCCTCAGTTTTATGAGACAAACTCTCAATTCCAACTCTCTTTTTCAGGACTTTTTTATGCAGCACTGTAGCTGTGGAGCAGCCAACTTGGCCTTCCAAGAGCTCAAGAGACACTTTCGCAGTGACCACTACAGCCTGACGGCATCAAGCAGCACACTGTCTGACCTCAGCACAATCCCTGAGGTCACACGTATCCCCCTCAGGGCAGCCATGAGAGGTCAGTGTGCAAACACACCTGCGGTCATACACTGAGGGCTAAGATTAATGTGTTTACACTGGCTAGACCTACTATTGAAAAAGACTAATGTTTGTAAGGCATGGAGCAGGCTTATCTGTGCCTAAATAGTAATCTGATAACAGAATGAATTATATAAACACATAATTAAACCAGAAAATGAATTCAAGTTCAAGACAAACTTTGAATGTTGGTTTGAAAAAGCCATGCCTGAAAGTTCAAAAATGTTTTCAAGTTGGAAAATTATATAAGACAGACAGACAGACAGACAGACAGACAGATAGATAGATAGATAGATAGATAGATAGATTAACCTCTTGAGTGTCCCCTGTACAAACACGTAGCACTTAGACATGTTTATCCTGGTTGCTTTTCTTCCATCTCATGTTCCATCAGGTAGGTGGGCAACCAAACATTAGTCTCTGGAGAAATGGGAAATGAATATGTTAGCGATAGGTGGAATTTCTGGAATTCCATATAGAGAGAACAAACATATTCCAGGGATTTTTGGTGGGCTGGAAAACAGAGCTAATTTATTTTTTAGTGTGTGCACACACCCTTCAGGGGGTCTAGAGTTTAGTCATAGATCACACATAGTTATTTCCTCATAATAGCATGTTTTCATGATAATCAAACTTTGGATCTTGGACAGAGGGTGACATGGGCTGCCAACCTGCTCTTCCTGTTTGGAGGAGGGGTCTGAATCGGAGGAGCTACACAGAGGGAGAGGCAAAGTACCTGAGTGACAGCGCTGAGGTCCTCTCTGCTCCGCACAGACGGGTGAGTCAGTCAAATATCAACTCACTGACTCAATCTGACAAACACTCATCTTTCAACACTCAGGGGAAGCCAGATTATAGCCAGTGTTTGGTCAAGCCTCTCTCTCTCATGCATCCGTTTACTTATTATATTATTCTAGATTGTGGTAGTTGAGTCAAATGAAAATGAAAATGAAGCTGTCAGGGATGGAAGTAGAGCCTGTTGAAACGGTTAGTCACATTATTATTAATTACTGCTGACAAAACATTCCACTGGACAATGAAACTCCAAACTTTGCATAAATAATAATAATAGAAAATAATAAAAATGCATTGACTAAAGTCCACTGGTATTATGAATGGCTTTCATGTGTATCGCACTATTAGTGGTATACAAACATCAGCTGTGGTTGCCAGAACTTAAAAATATGGTAGCAACATTCAAATTTTACAGATTGAACTTTAATTTACAGTGCATATAAGGTATATATTCATTAACTGGCACAATGTTAATAGACCAAAGTACAAAGTCTGTTTTGTATATATATATATGTAAGGCCTCCGCGAAGTGCATTTAAAATCCTTTAATGCACGGCAAGCCGTTGATTATCCCGCTTATTCCATGGTCATTTGCCAACATTGACAACTTAAAGCTGTTTATGATGTTAGCAGCGCAATATTTAACCGGAAGGGTAAAAAATTACGGTAATTTTCGTCAGTTTAGTCGGTTACGGCTTGTTAGCTCTAGCATTCTGCCCACTTTAAATCAGATACAGAGATTAAATAGTGCGACTACATTTATTTGAATGAATTATAGCATTTATTTGAATGAATTATTGATCGAGAGAGAGATGACAGTTGTGTGTGTGAATTACCTGCATCTGTGCGTCTCTCTCTACAAATAAGGAAGCTGTTTACTTTGATTTTACATCCTTGCTGAGGAAGATAATGTAGCGATCTAGTATCTATGCTATTTTATTAATAAAAGTCGTGGGGCAGCACCGACAATAAGTTTCTGTGTGTGCACAGCGTGATCTGCAATCTCCGGCCTCTCTCCCTCTCACTGTGTTTCTGTGCGAGTGCCACGTAAGTGTGTGTGTGTGCATCAATTAAAGCAGCGCACATTAAAGGGATAGTTCACCCAAAAATGAAAATTTGATGTTTATCTGCTTACCCCCAGGGCATCCAAGATGTAGGTGACTTTGTTTCTTCAGTAGAACACAAACGAATATTCAGCTACTGTTTTGTTATTAGTTTAAGTATTTGCTATTGACTGTTCAAATGCGGAGTTTTGCACATCGTGTGTGTGTGTGTGTGTGTGTGTGTGTGCGCGCGAGTTTTGACAGAGTAACTTTGTGTGTCGCAGTTGAGTGAGAACTATACATGGGGAAGAGTGAAGGAACTGGTGAAGAAGACCAAACTGAGGAACCAGAGCCGGCTGGGACTGTCTTCAGGCTCCCTGAAGAGATCATGTCCACAGCTTTACCGGTACTCCATCCATCTTTTCATAATCATTCAGGAGTTTCAGATCATTAGCACTCAAAACAACAGTCAGATTTGATCTTCCTCTGAAGGCTCACTGAATGTTATTTTATAAATAAGTAGAATATTTATTTATTATTTTTAAAAGTCAAATCGACATATTATTTCACAGACGATTAGTTTCGATATTAAAAATGAATCAGAATGGAAATGTTTTGAAGCTTCAGCACACTGCCCTAGAGTTGTGTTGTTCCCATGGGAGCACTATACAGTAACTTCTGGGAAGCCATATCACTAACACAAGTACTACTAATGGCTTCGTTCTTTTGATGTTATGACCCACTATGTGTCCATGTGATGCAAGATAAGACTCTCATCACAACCGCACGCTGTAACGCTAAACTGCTGGGCGTCCTAATCTCGCCTGTGCGCTGCCTCCTCTTAAATACCTCAGCACTGGGCTCATGTGGTTGTCGGTGACTAGCACCGCATTGTATGAATGAGCAGAAAGCAGAACACCGATTAGGTATTGGATCTCATTCAGTCCAATATAATTTTAGGATTTTTCATATACTATTAGTATTTATTAATTTTGGAATATTTTATTTTATATATATATTATATATTTTAGTTTAAGTTTTAGTAATTAGTAATTTTGTTATGTTCTTTTATCATTTTTATTACCCCCCCCATTAGCTTTAATGTATTGGTAACACTTTACAATATGGTGTCATTTTGTTAAACATTAATTAACTATGTTAGTTAAAAAGAACTAACAATAAACAATACTTCTACAGCATTTATTAATTGTAGCTAATGTTCATCTCAGCATTTACTAATACATTTTTTAAGATCAAAAGTTTTATGTTAACATTAGTTAATGCACTATGAACATGAACATTATTATTAACTGACATTAATAAAGGTTAATAACTGCTGCATATCATTTTGCTCAATGTTAGTTAATGCATTAACACATTTTTAGTTTGTTATCTTCTTTTATCATTTTTATTGCCCCCCCCATTAGCTTTAATGTATTGGTAACACTTTACAATATGGTGTCATTTTGTTAAACATTAATTAACTACGTTAGTTAAAAAGAACTAACAATAAACAATACTTCTACAGCATTTATTAATTGTAGCTAATGTTCATCTCAGCATTTACTAATACATTTTTTAAGATCAAAAGTTTTATGTTAACATTAGTTAATGCACTATGAACATGAACATTATTATTAACTGACATTAATAAAGGTTAATAACTGCTGCATATCATTTTGCTCAATGTTAGTTAATGCATTAACACATTTTTAGCAAATTAGCCATTATTGTAAAATATTGCCAGTTTATTTTTTTTTTTCAGTTTTAGTTTTAGTCATTTTACTACTTCAACTTATTTTATTCCATTTAGTTGGCAAGACAACATTTCTAATTTACGTTTAATTGTTTAAACTGAATTTTAAGTAACGTAAATGAATTTTTATAGTTCTAGTTAATAACAACAAAATAAGAAAGCCCATATCATGGGTTTTGTGGACGTCACTACTTGATGTTAGAACAGCTATACTACACTTTTTCACAGTACATCAGTTTATACTATGACACTGTTCAGTTGTTTATTCTGTTTGGTTGAAAAGGCTAGAAAGGGCTAGAGACTAGTTCCAGGTTTGCTGAGTGAACTGCAACATCAGCTCCACATTCTTTCTGAACTAATAACAGATACTTCATCTGTGAGATAGGGAAGAGCATTTTAGGGACAGACTCTTGAAAAATGTCTTTTCTCTCAATAAAAAACAACTTGAACCTCAACCTGTTCTACCAGTGAGCTGTGATCCTACACACATGTTGGCACAGACTCAGATGAATAGTTCAGGGCTGCAGTGTCAGGTCGGAGGTATGCTGGTGGGAGTAAGCGAATTCCCCATGTATTTCACTCATTAGATGAGATATGGGAGCTATGCTGAACGCGCTCTCCTCCTGAGAGCAGATCTTTTCTGAAGAATATATCCATACGGATCGGTGATTCATACAATATGCTGAACTTTAAGAGACAGTATTTGCTCCGTGTCTCTGTTTTCTTATACCGTAATAATCAGCTTGTTACGTAAGTGCAGTGCAATTTGAAAAATTACGTCACACTGTCTTCCATTAGTTCAGCCAAACTTAATGGGGCATTAACATTCTCATTGGTGATATCTGGAAAAGGTTATGTAATACATGTTTAACTTTTTTTTTTAAAGTAGTGCCCCAATATTTAGCATGATACAGAAAGCATGCTTGAAATCCACACCTAAATTACACTATACATTTGTTCACTGCTACTAAGATTGCTAAAATGGTGTCTGTCTTCCTCACAGCCCAGATTTGATGTCAGCAGAACGGCCCAGGACAAACAGAAACTCCATGATCGCTCTGGGCCATCAGAAACTGGACTATCTGTGGCCACAGTAGTATTAAACAGGTAGGCCGAAAAATACATCTTCTGCCACTTCCTAGTGCATTAACTATAGAAATGAAGACTTATATTTGAATAATTGCATGCTTGACTAGTTAAGTAAATGAACCAAAAATATCCTGAATGCACTGCAAAAGTCACTTTTGTAAGATGCCAGCAGCAAATTTAGAGAAAAGTGATATCATGTACATTTCATTAAAATTTTAATGGCAATTATTAAAAAAAATTATGATTTAACCTAAGGAATATTTCACCCAAAAATGAAAATTCTGAATTTTCCTACCCGCCTGGCATTCCAAACCCATAAGACTATACCATCTTCAGAACACAAATGAAGATATTTTTTAAATTCTGTCATAATTTTTGTCCACTTTTGAAGGCCATGCATCAGAAAGTACAAAAAGAGATGGTAAAAGTAATCCATATAAATCAAGCAGTGTAATCCAAGTCTTCTGAGGTTAGACAATCGCTTTATATTATGAACAGATGTAAATTAGGCTTTTATTCACATATAAACATTGATCTATGCACATATAAGAGCACATCAAATATGGTAAACAGAAGCTCAAGGGTGTTTGCTTGGCGCGTGAGAACAAACCTAAATGGTTTGATGAGAGAATATTAAAAACATTTTGATTTGTGTTCCGAAGATGAACAAAAGTCTTATTAATAATGACAGAATTTGAAAATTCCCACCAGTAGTCCAAAGAATTTCTGAGATATAGCATCGTTCCCTGTTTGTAGATGGCATTGTTGACTTTAATGATCTGCTACTGAAAAAAAAAATAAGTTGGATAATTCTTTAGATACTGGTTTTTGACTTGGTCAGAAGAGTTTCCTCTTTTGTAGTGATTAAAGAGTAGTGATTAAAAGTTACCAAAAGGAACCTAAAGATCCAAGTTGGAACCCCCTAAGCTGCTCAAGGTGCTATTCAGACACCTTTAATCGGTGAGCCAAATTTCATAACGTCTTACCATATAGGGTTATATATGGGTCGTCATTGACTCCAATGGAAGGATATGAAGAGGTCAGAACAGAAACGATATAAAACAGAAACAACAAAGCATTCAGTGCTTGGTCCCCACTGATGTCCAGGGTTTGTGTTCCAGGTCAGTTGTTATTTTAGCACTGTTTGGACAGTATGGCTCTATCTCTCAGCAGTGTTGTTTCAGTACAACTGATATCATGCACACAGTGAATGAGCAGTATGTTAACTCTTTCGGCTTTTGTTTTCTCATCAGACATTGAGTAGATGGACTGCGATGGGGCAGCTTTTCCAAAAAGCAAAGGACAAAGTGGTGGTTTTTGCAATTTGCAGATGGTTTTTCCAGACTGAGGAACAAGATGGGAGAGAAATTCACAATAAAACAATGAACGGGATTTGAATAACGATAGAAAAAAGTTGGTGTCATGTGTATATAATACTAAGAGAGATGTTTATATGTTGATGAAAGTGTTAAGTTGACCTGTTGATGGAGCTTGTTTGTGTGTCATGACATTCCTATAAATGTCATTAATTCAGATAAAGCACTCATTAGATTTGTCAGCTAATGAGGTACTATTAAAGACGATATATACATGGAAAAATGATTTACAGAATGTGATCAGACAAAGGGAATTACAGTAAATCCTTATGTATAGTCTAATGTAAATTTCTGCCAGGACAATTTACCAGACACTGTCCTATTTGTAAAATACTTGAAATACATCCAAATGATAACAAATGTTGAACATGCATGCTGTAACTTTATATAGATCATTTTGTACCACTATTATAAGAACTGCCATGTGTAAGTGTGTATATACAGACAGAACAAATATGCATGTATCCATGAAGCATGGATCGTATGTGCATATGAGAGTGTATAAGAGGCGCTCCCACGTCTGAATTCCTCTATCTACAGACATATATATCACTGTGATGATGGGGCTTATGATAACATGTAAATGACTTATGGCAGTTCTGTTCGCAGCTCACCTGTCTGATGTTATATAATGTGTGTGACCTTTCTTTTCCCTAAAAGTTAAGCAATGCCCAGAGTGTGAACCTGAAATATCATCCTTAAATATGAATTAAAAAATGTCCTACGTGCCTGCCAAATATCAGCCCAAAGTCATAAACGCTGTTATGAATAAAAGGCAGTATAAAATGGTCATAACACTTTACTAAACTTATAAGTGGACCTCAGGGAGAACGCGCAAATAAAAAAAAAAGTTATGAATTGACCCTTTTGAATTAATAAGGTGTTTAATTCAGGCTATTACTAATAAACACTACAGTTAATCCACAGTGAAAACAGTCAGATCTCCTGGACAACATTAAGTTAAGCTCAGAAAGTGAGCACCGTGGCATTTGTCAAGTGTTTAACTGTCTTTGTTGACAGCTGAGTGAGTGAGGTACTAAAATACTGATGTCTAGATAAAGTCTGTTTTTGCAGACCACTTGCAGCCTTCCGTGTGAAAGATGGAACATCAGTTTTCTAATTAAACTTCTGTAACACAATATTGTTCTGGCCAGGAAAGTGTATTAAAACACAAAGTAGCTTCCAGCACTGTCTTTTGATGTACGCTTGACTTATCGTTTCATAGTCACTGTACTGAGTAATGGCGTTAAACCGTGTGTAAAAATGAATGAGAGCTGAAGTATGGCAGATTTTTTTGTCTGTTAGGGACAGAAGACAAGACAAAGAGATTTTGCACTTATCTTGTGCTGTAATGGACCAAATGGACGGAATAATTCAATATGCATATTGCATTGTTATTCAAATGTATTTTTAATAAATATGATATTTCTAAATAACATCGGATGGTTTGAATGTGTCTTTCATCATGTACTGATTCATGAACTGTTCTCCCAAGAAACTGAAATGTAGTTTTTCCTTCCCATTAGTTTTGCTAGTGATCGCAAAGTTTCTCGGGGGGACGCAATACTTTTGCAAGAGAACTCAAAAGCATTGAAATATGATTTTTCCTTCCATCTCAGTATTTTTTTTAATCACCATGTTCCCTCGGGGGCTCCATAGATTTTGAACTAAAAAAGGTAATATTTTGTCAAATTCATGTCGAGATACAATTCACAAAAGATAAAAATGTAAATCGACTTACAGCATAATGTAAGGACACCTTTCAGTGCATGATAGTTAATATTTAGTCTATAGGATAAGTATCTAAAGGATCAAGTGAGAAAACATGAGTCCAGGTCACGAGGTCATTGGGAGTTGACAGAATGACAGAAAATATATATGCATTACCCTCAGCATGAAGTATCTCAGGTTTCTCTCACTTAACACAGAGTTCAAGAAGTTGCTGCACAAACAGAACAGCTTTAAATAAATGGTTTACATGTGATTATAAATGTGAACAATAGATGTACATTTTTAGCACATGTGGGACTTAAGGAGTCATAGACTTTATAGGTGTACTCCAAACTCATAAAATGTATTATAAAATCTAATGAGGTCATTGGGAGTTGACAGAATGACAGCAAATATAAGCATTACCCTCAGCATGAAGTATATCAGGTTTCTCTCACTTAACACAGAGTTCAAGAAGTTGCTGCACAAACAGAACAGCTTTAAATAAATGGTTTACATGTGATTATAAATGTGAACAATAGATGTACATTTTTAGCACATGTGGGACTTAAGGAGTCATAGACTTTATAGGTGTACTCCAAACTCATAAAATGTATTATAAAATCTAAACACTTGAGAGTCAAGCTGTTTATCAGCATGGCAAAGCTGAGCACACTTGATATCAGTGCCTCTGCCTGCTAGGCAACGGTAATGCATGAGCTAGACCATATTACTAATGCCACGTTTTCATAACCCTACGTTTTTAATTTCTAACCAGGGATAGAACAAATTGCAGTAACAATAGTATGATAGCACATTTAATTGAATTATTAACAGAAGTACAGATGTCTATGGAGCATTCTATGCGAGCTGAGTGGCTTGTTGAACACTGGAGAAATATGAACTCGTTTTATACCCTCAGAGGATCAGGAGGGCCGGTGTACTGTAGCTACACACATTCCAGCAACTCCAACACAATGGAGTCATAAAATATGTCATAGAGGCCCACCCTCTGCTTCTACAGATACCACAGGCCAGAAACAGACCAACAACTCTGTGAAATATATATAGTTGGATGTGTGCCAGTGATTGATGATTTACAGGAACACTCCAGTGCTCCAGTGAGACAACACCAGCATATGCGTTCATTTTTTTGAGTGTATTTCTTAATACAGAGCACATTTGTACATTTAAAATATATTAACTTGAAATGTAATATTGAATAATACATAAAAATACATGCACTTCTTTAAAGCATGACAAAAGTTGACAGAAAGTATGACAAAAGAGCATGCCAAAAAACATGATTTAAAATGTACTTAAAAGTAAAACTTTTAATTTGACAAAGCGCACTTTAAAAAGTGTACTTAAGTGTGGTAAGAAACAGTGATGAAAGTGTACTTTAAGTACTCCAAAAGAAAGTCCAAAAGTAAGTCCAATCCCGTACAAACATGTTTGTGGATTTTGATATGAGACAACAACAGGGGAGGGACTTTTTCACTGCGTTATTATGGATTATGGACGCGTATTTTGGCCAGAAGCGGTTTTAAGTTAAAACACCTTAATAATGGATTTGTTTCTCATAAACACGGAGCTTTTTACATCACAAGACGATAACTGATGGACTGGAGTCTTGTGGAATATTGTGATGTTTTTATCAGCTGTTTGGACTCTCATTCTGACGGCACCCATTCATTGCAGAGGATCCATTGGTGAGCAAGTTGCTGTTCCCATGAACAAACAAAATCATCTACATGTTGGATGGTGTCAGTCTTGTGTTCCTGTGCCTTGTGTTTCCCTCCCTCTTATGCCCATTTTTGGTCTTCCTGTTCCTGTCCTCATTATGTTTATTTGGTTCCAGCTCTGTCTGATTAATTATATCATTTGCCCCTAGCATTTAAACCCTGTGTTTCCCTGAGTCTGTGTCAGCTGTTACAGTATATGTCTTCCTTGAGTTCCTGTGATTACCCCGTTGCTTGTGCCATTAAATTCCATGTTGAAGTATTCTCCTGTGTCTCCTCGTTCCTTCCTCCCAGTGAAACGTGACAGATGGTCTGAGGGTGAGTACATTTTCTTTTTTTTGTTTTTTAGAAAGTCAATTTTTGGATGAACTATTTATTTAATATTTTATTAAATCTAGTCATAATTGTGGTGCCTTATGAAATGCTTAAAAGTAATACAATTAATTATCATAATCACACTATCTAAATGCCATAATGTAATTTGTAACACCATAATTATCAGATTAGATTTGCCGATTCAAATATAGAGAAAAAAAAAAATGAAAATGTTCACACTATAAAATTAAACCCATAACACTGCAGTCAAATTTCCTTTTAGTGCTTTAAAGGAGGTGGATGTTTGCCCATCCAGGGCACACGGCACAGCTTTTCATATATGTCCTGAGAATCCATTCCTCCTGTGCAGGAGATTGTGATTCACTAATTGAGCAGAACTGAGTCACATACTGTGATTAATACACTACTGATTGGCAGAATGCTAGAAAGAGGACCTACTTGATGCATTGCTATGACAACAGCTCACCCCTGCCTCTTGGCATTTCCTCAAGGATGGCTGGCCAGTTGGATGAGTTCTCCACAAATGTCACAAGCATCTCCCACTTCAGGCCATCACTGTCCTGAAACTCACACACACCGGCGAACCAGCGGCAGGCTTCTTTGGCATTTCATAGAAGGAGCAGTTAAGGTTTTTCTCTGTAGCAGCCAGCCCTGGCATACACGCAGAGTATGTGTTGAACACCTGAATGTGTTGAGTAAAAGCATCTCCCACTTCAGGCCATCACTGTCCTGAAACTCACACACACCGGCTGAGAACCAGCAGCAGGCTTCTTTGGCATTTCATAGAAGGAGCAGTTAAGGTTTTTCTCTGTAGCAGCCAGCCCTGGCATACACGCAGAGAATGTGTTGAACTCCTCAATGTGTTGAGTAAACTCCTCATTATGTAATGGGGTCAATTGTATGACATTTATTTGTCTGCATAACCGTATTTATTAAGAAAAGAAACATTATGCAATTCAAATAGACCGTAACATAAACGTGCCTCATCTTTTATTATAAGCATGTTTTCAATTTTCGGAAGTCATTGAGTTTTTTTTTTTTTTTTTTTTTTTTTAATTTTTTTTTTTACTGCATTACTTCCTGATCTACAGACGTGATCTACATTCCTATTGTTTTTTTAATGCCATTATTTTGGTTAAAAAATATTATTAATATTTATTATTAGGTTGTTATTATTAATATATTCCCATAAAATCTAAATGAAATGTATATCCAACATGCAGGAAGCCATTTTGTTGGCATTTAAAAACAGAAAAAACTAAACCAAAACGCACAGGAAATTGTATCACAGACAGGATCCCAACTGTGTGTTGTAGACACAGTTAGCCAAATAACAAAAAAATAACCATGGTTCTATTGTAGTAAAACTGTAGTTGCCTTTTTTTTTTTTTTTTGGCATATTGATTACCATTTGTGTAACCATAATATGGTTAGTGTTTAACTATAGTAACCATGTTGTGTTTTTTTTTTAATATATTTTTTTTGGTTTTATTTGCAGTAAAACCATGGTTAATTTTCGTAAGGGTATGTTAACATACTAAGGTTAAGGTATAATGAGGTTAATATGCTTCAGAAGTATTTGCCATATTGTATTTGTTCATGTTAGGTAGGGAACTAATGTTAACAAATGAAACCTTATTGTAAAGTGTTACCGGAGTGTTTAAGGTTTATACTCATTACATTTTACAATCCGACTATAGTAAATGCAAGGGTAATTTTGCAAAATGTGATGTTTTATGTAAACTTTCTGTATAACTTTTTTTTCTTTTTTCTGATAGCATAGTTTTGTAAATAAATTTTACTCATGCCAACTTGATCAAGTGAGTTTTTTAAATGGACTTTAAAATTGCATTCATCATAGTAAGACGTTTATAGATTTGTTAAGTAGTGTTATTTATGTATTACTCCAATCTACATAAAAGTAAACGTTTTTGCTGCGTATCAATTTTAAACGAAAGGTTATTGAAGAGTAAAGTAGATAATAAGAATGAAACCGGGCCACGTCTGGCGTGTTGTGCACATTAGTGACGGGCCGAATCCGGCTTGAATCCGGCTGCCGCATCTGGAATAGAGCACAAGTCATATGAACCCTTTTTATTATACTTTTATGATGATTTTCGTGTTTTTTTTTTTAAGCCGAAATTCAGTTCCAATTAATTTCAGTATAACAGAAGAAAGCCAACAGCACACTTTGCACTTTTTTTTTTTTTTTTTTTTTTTTTTTTTTTTTTTTTTTTTTTTGTTTTGTTATACAAATATCACTCATGCAATCTCTTCAGGCACTCTTACTCTATATGAGTCAGCCAGGATACATGTTTTATGTCATCTTGTATCGCCCTCCTGTGGTGCTCCTGATAGTTTCCAGTCAGTGCTCTGACTGGACAGGATATTTCACATTGACACAAAGCACTGTGTTGTTTTATTGTTTCATATGCTCCAAAAAATATTTTACAGTAAGGCTTCGTCACAACTCGTTGAAACGTTAACTATGGTCTGTCATTAAAGATTTTTGGAGGTATTTAACAAGTGTGGGACTTTCCTTGGTTTTATTTATTTTTAAAATTTATTAATTAAAATTAATTATACATATTACAAAATATTGCTATTATATGCGTTTTTTTTTTTCCAAATTGCAAAAACATTACTTGGATGCATGTTTAATTTACATAAAATGAATGTCACAGTGCAATCTTAATGGCCCTAACAAGTTATTTTATTTTCATTTCTAGGGATGATTTTGGCATGAAATTTGATCTGCTCACTTTATATATGTGTGTGTGTGTACCTGGTATTCCAGACATATTGGGGATCAGATGTCCCCACAAGTACTAATACCATTAAATTTTGACTTTT
>NW_015647035.1:355572-366326 GCF_001515625.1 Sinocyclocheilus rhinocerous
AATGAGGAAAACAGCTTAGAAATCATACAGAATCACCCATTTAACAAAATGAACAAATTTTAAGTTGATAAAACAATTGTTACCTGTTTTCCAGTCATGTTTTCTCAGTTATATTGTAGAAAAGGATGAGATGAACGCTAGAAAAGTCGGCCTATGAAGCTGGTCTTAAAAGCACATGCTACAGAACTTGCACAAATCTGAGCACCCGCATATAGAGGACAAGCCTAAAATGCTCATACGTACGCAAAATACTCAATTTGAAGTCATTCATCGGCACAATATTTATGAACACTCATTGTTTTACAAGCTACTTAGAAACTGGCTCGTGATTGATTGCAGACTTTTACCAGTAGAGGACCTTGTTTCACTCATTACTGAACCTCAGAAATATCTAGAATCTGAGACAAAATCCCGAATAAATCCACTTGACTACAAAAAGTAGGCTACAACACAAATTATAAACATCTGTACATTAAATATTGTTAAAGTTAGCATTACAAACCTGAATTTCCCATCAAAATGTATTGTATATTGGATATGGGAACTAATGTAAAATAATGTTTAAGTCTGTCACTTTTGGTTTATGTTCATGTTTTCATGTATTTTACTTGTTTATGTATTCATGCTCTTAGTCTAGTTTCCTGGGCTGCGTTCAGCCCCTACAAAACGTTGCAAAACGTTTTTTAAACGGTTACGGAAACGGTGATACGTTGAACACCCTGTTCTGATGACTCAAGAGTTGCAACTATGGCAGCTGAGAAGGCCATTCTTTGTGTTCTTTTTGAAGAATTTCCGGAGCCTGATGAAATCTGAATAAATACGTGTTTAATACTGCAAAATACGCTCGATGGTACAGTCATTGCCCTTGCCGTCCAGAATAAAAGAGAACATCCCAATCGAGTGAAGGGATTTGTGGAAACTGTGGTTCCTAATTATTGTGATCCAACAATTGCCTCGCATTTCAGGATGAAAAGACAAACATTTCAGGTGAAGGATAATCCACTTCTTACCTCCCAGACTGTGTTATGATCTATATGACCTTATTTTTATTGTGAGTATTATCATTACTGCTAATCACTGTTGTTGTGCTATATTGTAATATTTGAGGAGTATAGAAAGGAGAGGAGTACAGAAAAGTTTATGAAAGTGTCACTCCACAATACAATAGCAAAATATATAAATATGTATAGTATTTTTATGTTACATTAATCAGTAGATTTGTGTCAGCTTATTTACAGCATCATAGGGATGTAGACTATGACTTTACTTGGACCCATTGTGCGAGCTGTCTCTTTAACCCTTTAGGCGCCAGGGATTTTTGGGGAAAATGCTGGATGCGTGGTTTATATACATGTTGCTGCTAATTGGGCTGACATTTTTGACACACCCACTAAACAAGAGAAAACGTATCTCAAACCCGGAAACCGTAGCAAAACGTTGCGCACCGGTTTGAGCTTGAACTTGCCCCTGGTTTGTCATGTCATGTGACAAGTCCTCTGCACAATCTGACCTGTGTTGCAACCTGGAATTAAACCACGTCATGCTGGTTTTGTCTGGCTTCACCTTGGTCACCTGCTGTGTCATGTGTTCATTGGTTGGATTCTCATGTGACCCCTTTTGTTTGATATAGCCTATAACCCTCATGTTGCCATTGTGTCTTGTCTAGCTTTGTACAGTGTAACCTGCTGCTGTTGGTGAGTTTTGTTCATGGTCATGTCAATCTAGTTTAGTCCATGTTTGTTTTGTATCATGTTTTGGTTTATTAATAAAAGCTTCACATGGGTTCATCACTCTCGCCTTCAGTGGGACTTTGTTACAAAGTCCAGCTTAGTTTGTCTAAACATTTTTTTTTCTTCTCTTTTTCATATTGTCATTGAGCAGAATGATTGTGGTAATTTTACTTTCTTTCTTGAAACATATTGTTTTAAGCAATATCCAACTCTAAACCAAGAAGAAAAGGAATTGAATGGCAACTCGGGCTCATTATATTATGATGGGGATGACAAGTCAAGTGTTATGGATAAATATGAATAGCATAAAAAAAAACAGCACTCAGGAATATTGAGTGAGTATAAAATCAGCTTCTTAAATGAAAGTGTGAGCTGGAGTACAAAATGTGTAATATCCAAACACATTTCACTGATATGTCAGGGATTTAATGACATATTAAGTTTAAATGTCTTTCTCACCCATAGACCGATTTAAGGCATCAGTGATTTATTGATTTACTTATAATGAAATATCACTGAAATAACCTTTCACTTTGTCTTCTAAAACAATGAAATTTAACTTAAAACAGGCTTTTTAACCTGATTTCTGTCCATCTGAACAAGTCGGTCAGTTGCACAATGCTTCAGAGAGCACACTGAGGTAATACTGAGACTTCTCCTCCAGACACTGCCCACTTTACATGAGATCTTCTTTAAGCCTTTGTTCACTTAAAGGCGAATGGATCAGTGAAGAGTTCTGAAAATAGTTAGTTGAGAGCAAAGCGATGCTCTGCAGAACAGGCTCATAGAAACATTTTCAGAAGTCTTTATCCCAGCCAGAGAATTCATCTGGAGGTTCTTCAAGCTCAGGGGGAAACATGTCGAAATGACTGTGATCCAGAGGCCCTTTGAGCTGCGAAAATTAACAGAAGAAAAAACCACAAGTGTAAGAGCACTGGCTTTCATTTCTTACATAATATTATGTATGTAAAACCCGATTTATCAAATCTGTTGAATCTATGCTTCACCTCTCTCCTCAGAGGAGACATCAGCTTCCGCCGTCTCAGTCCTTCCCAGTTAAAGCCTTGAAACCACCTGTGAGAAAATGGAGAAGATGTTGTTTACGTCAAAGCTGAAACCAAGCCGTTCACACAGAACGCATATTTATCACATTTTCTACTTTCTAGAGGGACATCTATCAGCGTTGCACTCGCAGAGAGCGGCATGTTTAGAAAGCCATGTAAAATTAATGCAAGTTCAACTTTTAAAAAACGGTTATGCCGGTTTTTCCCCATCCCACTGTATCATGTTTTTAAATGAAGAAAGTAACCTACTCTTTGTGATTGGTTTTCGGTCCTTTGTATTAAACTATACATACATGCATGGTGCTGTTTTTTTTCTAATTGTTTAAGCAACTTTATTAACTATATATGGTTTATAAACATTATTTTAAACATTATGCACTTTTTTTTTTCAAAGATAGTCGTGTTATTTTATTACGCTTTGAAGAAACGTGCATACTATTTTGCTTGATGTGGCCTCAGGAGAGAAGCCAAAAGCTTTTTTCCCCCTAACTGAAATTATGCCTTTTAAATTCGAATATAATTCAAATTTTTATTATATTTAGGTAGAAAATTCTAATTTAGTGTTTCAGTCATTTTGACAGCCCTAGTGACTCAGCATCCACTCACATCTTTAGCCTCACCCGTCACTTTCCGTACAATGAGAAAATATTTCAGGGGAACATAATGTACATTATTTTCCTTTCCCCTGAGGTTCACTTGTAAGAGTGTTTTATTGCACCAAAAATGGCCAGAATTCAAATTTTATGGCTATTTCCACCATCTCTCTGACCTTTAGAACTGAACAGGACAATTTTTTTGCTACTGCTTCTCTAAGACATATATGTAAGCGTTCTCTTCACATGTGAAATGAGATAAGCACTTAATCACAAGCTGAAGGGTTGCAGTTTTACTTCTAGTTTTCATCTAGTCTTTAACTTCAATAACAGCCTCTTTTCAAAAGTACAAACTGGACTGGGGAGGAAGTTTTGAATTCTGAGGTACTATATGTTTTCATGGACAGAATAATTTTATCTTAAATTAAGAAAGTTTCATTGCTCATATTATGACCATTAAATTCTGAAGATACACTACCAATGAAACATTTTGTGTCATTAAGTCTTTTATGCTTCCCAATGCTGCACTTGTTTGTTAAAAAATACAGTAAAAACAGTAATAATATGAACTATTATTACAATTTAAAATAACTGTTTTCTATTGTAATATATGTTAAAAAGTAATTTATTTGTGATGCAAAGCTGTATTTTCAGCATCGTAACTCCAGTCTTCAGTGTCACATGATCCTTCAGAAATCATTCTGATATGCTGATTTGCTGCTCAAGAAACATGATTATTATTATCAATATTGAAAACTGCTTAATGTTTTTGAGGAAACCATGATACATTTTTTCAGTATTCTTTTCATTCTAGTATTCTCTATTTAAATCTTTTTGATCTTTTCTAACATTATAAATGTCTACTGTTACTTTTGATTAATCTCATGCGTCCTTGATGAATAAAAGTATTAATATAAAAAAAAAATCATTTCTGACCCCAAAACTTATGGTAGTGTTCATCTCAGATCTCACTCATCTGACCACACATTGTTACCTAAATATGCATATTCATGCCTCTATCACGAGCACGCGCCTTCATTTGCATAATGCTCTGAACATAATTTAGTGACATAATACAAATGATGTTGAGCTATTGTGTGCTTTGTGTGTACATTTACCTGAATCACTTACCCTGATAAGAATACTCAAGCATAATGAATATAAAAACAACAGCTTCTCAGTGCAAACACACAGAACGCTAGTCAAATAATAAGTGTGATAAGTCCCAGGCGATTGTAATTTGAACAGTGGGCATCATCAATGCACATGCATTTTAGGCTCTATCACTCCCGTGACTGTTAAAGGACAGGCCCAGTGCTTCACCTTGCTGTCTGCGGCTTCACTGCTCTGTGGAAGATGGCAACAGCTGTGCCTCTCATTTTAGTCACTAATTGCTCCCCCTGTGAATGCAGTAAGGCTAATTTGGCAGGCTGGCTCAGCTACCCATTGTGCTGTGACATACTGTACAAAGGAGGGGACAGACAGGCCTGCAGCAAAAACAGACTCAACAATACACTACCCATGATTAGACACATAGATCAATGCTTCAGTTTACTCCCAGATGGGTCTAATGTTCATTAATGCACAGAAATGAAACACTTACATCAGAATATGACCGTGTAAGGTCTGCAGTGTACAGTGAGACAAATAAAGGTATTATATTAACACGATTTATGGGCAGCTGGATTCATAGCATTTGCCAAGGAGACTGAGCTATGACACTGATGTTATCAATATTTTTGAGATGTTTAAGGAATAGTTAATGACAATATTTTGTATGTAATTTTTAATAAACAAATCATTATTTACTCATACTCCCCTTGTATAAAAGCTGAGTGGTATTGAATGTACACTTGTAGTAAAAATCTTAAAAGTATATTTTTAAAAACTGTACTTGCAGATAATACAATATTAATGAACTAAAAGGCCACTTAAGAGTACTTAAAGACAGACACTTTCATAGCTGTTTGTTAACACACTTAAGTACACTTTTTAAAATAGTGTAATAATGTCAAATTAAATGTTTTGCTTTACAGTACATTTTAATACATTTTACATTCATTGTTTTAAGTGACGTGAGGCCAAGTATGGTGACCCATACTCGGAATTAGTGCTCTGCATTTATCCCATTCAAAGTGCACACACACAGCAGTGAACACACACACACCGTGAACACACACCCGGAGCAGTGGGCAGCCATTTTTTGCTGCGGCGCCCGGGGAGCAGTTGGGGGTTCGGTGCCTTGCTCAAGGGCACCTCAGTCGTGGTACTGAAGGTGGGAGAGAGCGCTGTACATTCACTCCCCCCACCTACAATCCCTGCCGGTACGAGACTCGAACCCGCAACCTTTGGGTTACGAGTCCGACTCGCTAACCATTAGGCCACGACTTCCGACTGTTAACTAGCACATGTAAAGCACATGTACTTGCTTATAATTTTAACTAGTGTGTTATTACATTTAAAAGTAAAATTTTTAAATGTAACAATACACAACTTCATTATAAATGTGTCATTACAATTACATGATGACAAATGTTTGTCAATATACATTCAGCAGTAGACTTTAACCATATTTCAAAAACAATAGAAGTAATTATGAAATTATATATAAAGATGTATTTAAGTCCTTTTTTAAATAGGTAAAAAAAGCACTAAAAATCAGCTTATAAATTTTAATTATAATACACTTTATTTGATTGCCATTGCTAAAATTGGGACATGTCAAGAAAGAACGTCATATGGGTTTGGAACAACATGAGGGTGAATAAATGATTTTTGAACAATTAATATTTGATGACCCTACTTGTGTTTCTTGATGTCAATGATGCCATTCTTTTTATTCCCTAGCCGTTCTGCTGGATTGAGCCTGGAGACAGTGAGAGAAATGAGCGAGTATCTGACTGTTCTTATACAGGCCAAGCAAGAGAAAAAGTCACATCAATAAATGTATAAACATACGTTGACAGGTACACAAGGATGACAGAGGCTTTGCTCCAAAACTTACTAAGCTACATAGGCAGCATATCAGGGCCTCAACAGCACACTCCAAACAAGAAGACTGTTTAAAATACAACATTCAAAATTCCCTGCTGGTGTAATGACCTGCCTAACTCAATCTGAGCAGCTGAGTCTTTAGCCATCTTCAAGAAACTGCACATCTCTTCCATCTACACTTGACCCTCTAACACTAGCACTCTCTATTCTATTTCTATTCTATCTGCTTGTTTTCTTTGTATATATCAAAAACCTTGACCCTCTAACACTAGCACTCTCTATTCTATTTATTTTCTATCTACTTGTTTTCTTTTTTATTTATTTAAAAAAAAAGCCTTGACCCTCTAACACTAGCATTCTCTATTCTTTTTTCTATTCCAACTACTTTAAAGCTTTTTATAATAATTAAAAAGAAAATAAGTGCACTTCTTTTGATGTGTTGACTAACATCCTACAGCACATGTAAAGTACTTGATTATTGCATTCAGCAGCACTCTTTAACCATATTTCAAAGACAATAGAAGTATTTATGAAATGACATATAAAAATGCACTTAAGTTCTTCTTAAGTTAAAACTATAACACATTTTTATTTAATTGTAAATAACATGCAAGTTAAGTGTTTCAGAAAATATATTATATTCAGTTCACAAATCAAATATGTGCTGTATATTTGTGATGAGTTTAAAAAAATGTGTCTTAGAATAAAAGAAACGTACTTGCAAAGTCTCCGTATAAGGTCCTCTGGACGCTTGCTGATCCTCTTGGGAAAGTCCACCTTCTCTATCCCATGAAGAACCATGGTGTAGATCCTGATTGGATCACAGCCTGTGAATGGAGGGCTGACAGTTGTGTGGGACATGTTATATTTCAAACAATTTATTTGAAAATGAAACCATAAGGCAGACAGTACCTAAAAATGTATATTTCACTTTGTCAATTTTAAGTGGAGTTACTAAAACATACAGTAATTATGTCACAGTAATGCTTAGCGCAACCATGCATAAGAATGGTAATTTATGCAGTAAATGAGCACAGCTAACAGTGTGTATGAGTAAGATTGAAGAGATGTAAACATCCTGGGGCATTACATCATGATGATTTTGTCCAGCTTGTTGGTCACACTGCAACAGCATCATCCTCAACACTCTGTTGCCATGGTGATGCAGTCTGAAGCTTGACGCAATGGAGTTCGCTGTGAGAGCCATGACTGCTAATCTCACACCAGAGGACCATTTGCTCTGGTCAAGAGAGCCCTGCCCTTTACCAAATGGATGTTGAACATGGAGCAGAGCGTTTTGGCTGAAGCACATGGGAGGGCCGTGCCAATTCAGGTCTGAGAAATCGGTGCTCTTTAAAGGTGAAGTGTGTAATTTCTGCACCACTAGTGGCACCAAACGGAACTGCAAAACTTGCTTCCAAACAATTGCCATTGCTAGTGCAAATGGTAAGTCTGTCTCGAACGCACAGCATTGGTTGAACAAAAAGTTGCTTTAAAATCACCACAGGGCCAATATTTCCATTGTTTGGGAATTTGACCTACAAATGCAGACCCGTGGATGCATGAAACAGATGCGTTGAAACACAAATATTTACCTGCCAATCAGAAGCTCAAAGATGAGGATGCCCAAGGACCAGCAGTCAGCTCCAAAGTCATGACCCTTATTCATGATGACCTCAGGAGCCACATACTCAGGAGTGCCACAGAACGTCCAAGTCTTCTTACCTAGTCCGATCTTTTTGGCAAAGCCAAAATCAGTCTGAATATATAAATAAATAAAATAATAAGGGTGCTCAGTGTAAGACTAAGAAGTGGCTATATCTCAGACTCCATGCATATATATATACATAGTGAGGTCCAAAAGTCTCAGACCGCTAGTAAAAATGCTTTTATTTTGTATTCTTTTTAATTTAACAATAAAAAGGTTAAAGCGGTTCTCAACCAGGGGGCCTCAATAAGTCTTACAATTATTTAAATGAAGTATTATTAACATAATCTTAATTACAATGTTGATTTGAAAAAATATGTACAACATTAAACTGACATCATATTGTTGAGTTTAATACAACAGAAGTACCAGAGGTGCTTAAAAGGAATAGTTTACCCAAAAATGTTAAAACGTCTTAATGATGGATTTGTTTCTTACAAACCCACAGCTTTTCACTTCACAAGACATTAATTGATGGACTGGAGTGGTGTGGATTATTTGTGAATTATTGTGATGTTTTTATCAGCTGTTTGAACTCTCATTCTGACGGCACCCATTCACTCCACTGGTGAGCAAGTGATGTAATGCTACCTTTCTCCAAATCTGAAATCATCTGACATCTGAATTCATCTAACTCATCTACATCTTGGATGTCATGAGGGTGAGTAAATTTACAGCAAATTTTAATTTTGGGTGTTCTTTTTTTGTCCAAGAATGTTGTCTTGAATAAAGGAGCCTTGGAATCAAAAAGGTTGAGAACCACTGGCTTAGAGCCATAGAAAAAAATCTGTGCAACATCTGAAATAACTCTTATTCATGTTTCCACATTACAATGCAAACCAAAGAAACTGTTCAAAAGATTTTCAATTGGGCCTCAGACTTTTAGACCTTCTACCATGGGATCTAGTGGTATATGTACAGTAAAATGACCATTTTGACATAGCCTTCCCCATCCAGAAGAAGATTCTCTGGCTTCAGGTCTCGGTACACAATGCCTTTGCCGTGCAGGTAATCAAAAGCTTCCAGCACACATCCAGTACAGAAGCGGGCAGTGGGCTCATCAAAGCAACTCCTAAATGAAACCAAAACATCATGACATCCAAATATAAGAGATTTGCAGTTGAGACGCTATGAATCATTCAGCAATAACCAGTAATAACTCTGCATGTGATCAGGATAAATCATGATAGTGAGCTGTAGTATGTGTCAAAACAACCTACACTCACATGTCCCTCAACACGCTCCACAGCTCTCCTCCCAGGCAAACCTCAAGCAGCATGTAAACATACTTATCATTCCGGAATGTGCGGAACAACCTGAAACACACAAGGACAGCCTGACACACTCGATTATTTGCATTCTGTGAAACAGTGTCTTGTTAGCACTTCTAACTACTTGCTTTAATAGAGATCTAGACTCGCATGCAAAGCTGTGCTAGCTTTTCGTCCACAAATGCCAGAGAGGCAATAAAATCAGCCAGAGCACACACTCAGACAGGAATATAAGCATGGATTGAAATTCCCCGGTGAGTTTCCTAGCAACATGCAAAGCAGAAGCCCCTTTTCTGATACAGATGAAAAGCACAATGGCCCTGGACCACTGTGACAGATATAAGCCAAATGTGTAGTGTGTCACAGGATCTGAAAATTCAGTCCATGGATTTCTTGTATGACTCTGTCTGCTCCACCATACTGTTACTGTACGTGATGCTGAAGTTATTAAAGTTTGTAGGAATGGAGCACAAAATACAGTATAAGGTTACTGAGCTCTAATACCACTGTGGCCTCTAAATGACAAATTTTAATTTCAATGTGGACATTTCCAGTGTTGGGGTTAACGTATTATACAAGTAATGCGAGTTACTTGATCAGATTACTTTTTTCAAGTAACTAGTAAAGTAACGCATGACTTTTGAATTTAAAAAAAAATTACTTTTTCAAATAAGTAACACAAGTTACACTGTTTTCCCATTTATTGACTGACAGCTCTCCTGTCCTGTGTTGAGAGAAATTGGGAGTAAGTGCAGGGGCAGAGGTACTTCCTTCAGCCTGAGGCTTATTGATTTCACTTTTGGTGTGAAAGGGCCTTTACAGTTGCCAAAAATATAACTTTTGGGGTTTGTTATTAAAAAAACAAATAAGCAAGCCCAACCTAGGTGACAAAAAGTCATGCAAAAGTAATGTAATGCATCACTTCCCATAAAAAGTAAGTAATGCAATTTGTTACTTTTTTACGGAGTAACGCAATATTGTAATGCATTATTTTAAAAGTAACTTTCCCCAACAGTGGACATTTAAACAGTCCGATTAAATGCAGATTTAATGCATTAAGCACACACCGTTTTTAAACAAGTTCTTAGAAATGTGCTCTTTGTTGTGTTGTTTTCAAGTGGTTTTGAAAACTTTTATACCTTTATCAACAAATGTTTATTTTAATTGTTTCTTTAAAATGTCATGTGGTGTAATGTTTGCAAAGATCGTCAATAATTAATTCATAAATATCTTTACCTTTTTGGTAAATGGTACTGTGACGAGAGGGGCGGGGCCGAGAGCCGTGGGAACGGAGCGAGGCCGGTGGAGTAATTGCTAATGCGTGACACCTGCGCCACTCACCGGTCTCGAGTCTCACGGAGGAGCTCAGGAAGGATACAAAGGAGGAGGGGTGA
>NW_015647035.1:366441-402647 GCF_001515625.1 Sinocyclocheilus rhinocerous
CGCCACTCACCGGTCTCGAGTCTCACGGAGGAGCTCCGGAAGGATAAAAAGGAGGAGGGACGACAGTGAAAGACGAGAGAGGACCAGGCCTGGAGTTTATTTTGTGTTTTGGTTTTGTTTTTGTTTGTGACATAAACAAACACAAAATAGCGCGACAGCCCCTCGCGGACGACTGTCGCGCTATTTTGTGTTTGTTTATTTTATTAAAGTTTGTTTAAATGTCCGCCGGTTCCCGCCTCCTTCTTCCCGAACTATGAACTTTGCTACAGGTACATATTTAAATTCTTCCACATTTTACAACTTGAACTAACCTTGCCTTGAATAATAATAAGTTTTACGCCAAACTACTTAAGGTTTTCGTTTTCAAAATGTCATACTTTTAATTAGACATTTTTTAATTTATATATTAAATATATCAAAATAAATTTAAATATAAACACATTTTAATTATGTACATAGTACAGTCTATTTTTGTCATTGTATGTATAAACTCCACTGTATTTTTGAATAAATCCAGACAAAACATTAACATCTTGTCATTGACCTTTGTATGAACAAATAATCAAACTCAAGCTCATTTTCTGTTTGGCTATTTTCTGTGTACAGTTATGATGGCTATAAATAGTGTCTGTAGTCATAGTGACAGTGATTAAAGTAAATATCAAAGTTGCCAGCTTCCAAAACACCGGAAAGTCTTATCATAATTGAATCAAGTCTAATCAAGGCACACGTTCATTCATCAGACCTTAATTAACCAACAGCAAATTTTGATACCAGTCTGTTTACCTACATTATAGTTTCTCCCGTCAGCCCTGTGGTCTAGCTTGCCTTACATCCAGTCTATTATACTGATTCGATAATTAATTATGATTGAGACTTTTAGGGGAAACTTTTTCTTCAACCCAATGTGTGTAAATACCTTTATCACTCTTGAAGATTATATGAAATGAATCAAAATTGTATTATTATTCCTGTGTGTTTGCACTTCTCCTATTAATATGTAAATATTTCAATATGAGAAAGACATGCTCATTAGTCTGACCTGACAATAAAGTTTGAATTGGTCTGTTGGAGGATGTCCTTTTCTGAATAGATGTGCTCCTGCTGCCTGGTGTCCACAATGTGCTTTTTCTTAATACATTTTAAAGCAAACGCTGTATCTTCTGCATTTTTAAGCTTGACCTAAGACAGAAAATACAAGTAATAAATAATATATAACATACTTAAGTGGTCATTGCCATTGTATTTATTACTGAATGAAAATTGTGGTCAGTCACGTAATCTATTACATTACACATTTGAGGTAATATTATCTGACTACTTTTTGTTTACTTTTAGATTACTTTTGATCTTACTTGTTTATAACATTGATTTGAATAATATAATCTTGTACCATATTGATATAAAAATACAAAGAGAATGAAAAAACTGGGGTTTTGCAGGGGGTTTGTAAACTGAAATAATAAAAAAATAAATACCTGAAATTTTATACCTGAAAAAAGATAAAATCTTACCAGTTCCACTCGTCCAAAGCCTCCCATGCCTAGTGTGGCCACTACTTGTAGTTCTTTCAGGAAGGCGTTACTGGACAAACCAGCTGCTTTCTCCTTCAGCCTCCTGAGCTCTGCTGCCTCTGGAGAGCGTTCGTAAAGAGGCGACTGAGGCCTGTGGAGAAATGATTATGTGACTGTCACATACAGGAATGAAGTTGTGTGTTAGTTCAGCTGTGTGTTCTTACACTGCGTTCCTCCTCTCGTCACTCAGAGAGAGCTGCTCCACATACTCCCTCAGATAGGCCTGCAGCTCCTCGTACGTTCCCACCATCTGATTAAAGTTACTGTTGAAGAACACAAGACAGTGATATTATGCAACCTTTTTAGTCTTAGGTAGAATATTAGTATACTGTAAAAATGACTTTTCGAAGTTGGAAATAAAACAGATTATTGGAGTAAGTTGCCATTGCGTTACTTGCCATTTTTTTTTGTAATTATTTGTGAAATTTACTGCAATTCCTGAGTGAAAATTGTAAATCTTATGGTACACCATTTTTTTCAGTGTATGTTATACATTGTATGCCTACTACCAGACTAGACTAGACTAGAATTTTAATATAGACAACTGTAAATGTAACAGTTGTCTATATTAAAATAATAATTAAAAAAAACATTGGTCAGCGATTCTTGAAGACTAATTTAAATGCTGTGAACAGGTATAAAAAATAAAAATATATAAAATTATAATTTTAAAGTTATATATACACACAAACTGTTGTCCAATCATGTCCAATCTTCACATCAGCATTTTTATTATTTTTTTAAATAAATAATTTAAATAAATTGAACTTAAATACATGTTGAAATAAATAAAATAAAAAAACAAAAATGTTATCTTAAAGTTGATTTCTTTTGCATTTTTTAACTTAATTTTGTATGTCTCTTCTGTTGTTACTTGTTATGTTTCTTGCAATTTGTTTTTTATTTTATTATTGAAATATTACTTTATGATTATTTGAAAAAATCTGAAACGAGGTGTACTTAATTGGGAAACACCTGAAGGCTTAATGCCACTGTTTTAAGTTACTTTATTTATATTAATATTTAATTTTAAAGTACACAGCATGTTCAGCAGCATATATGTTTTTTTTTCTGTGAAATCAAAATTGGCATTGACTACTGAATTTATGATATGGTCACAAATCTAGATGTCAGTGTAGAAGAAACGACACTTACTCTCTATCCACCACCAAGCACTGTGTGTCATTTTCCTTTGCAATGATATTAGCTGAGCGGACATCCTCACTGAAATAGAATTATGAGAAATATGTAATAATGTTGTGCCACTTTGGAGATACATATACATAGCAGTAACTGAAAACATCCTGGAAAACATCCTCATTTGCTCTTCTTCTCCTCACTGAGAGCACTTCATCTGAGCTTTAAATGAATCTAAATCATTATTACTAATGAGTGAATATGACAAGTGGCTCTCCTGTGTCTAAGTGTGTGAGCGTCTCTGTGGTTATTTCAGTACTGAGTGTGCTCTTCAACAATGGTATAATGAGAATGAACATCTTTACAGATGACTGACGTTCCACCTCCCACATCCACTCCCACAGAACACAGTGTGTGCACATTGTAGAAATATGCAATTAATCTTTTTCCTGGTCTACAGGAAGTTCACAGTCACAAAGGAGTCATTGTTGGTTGTGTTCACCATTGTTAAAAGCACTTCAAAACGACACAGTCTCCAAACCTTATGAGAGCCTTTTCCCCAAAGTAATCACCCACTCCAAGAGTCTTAATCTCCTGTGGTTCGGAAAAGCCTTCTGTAGTCTGTGTTACCAACACCTGTGAAAAAACACACAAAAAATTGTACTGTACATCCTACATGACTAACTAAATTCCCCATCAAGCACGACTTCAGTGGGTGTCTTTGGGCCGTGTGTCTGCTCACTCCTGTAGGCAAAGCAGATTGCAGTCTGAAATGGTACAAAAATATCTGAAGCATTACATATAAATGTAGGGCACAACAGGGCTAAAGGCACACCAGGTGGGGCACTTGATTTTATGCTCCTCCAAACCACTAGAAAGCACAAAAACTTATGATGGCTGATACTTGACACGATCGCGGGAAGCAATGCAAAGTTTATGTAAAGTTTATGTTAATGAAAATTATTTATGTAGCAAACGAGAAACAATAAAAATTAATTTTTATGTTTACAAAATATTATGTTGATTGTTACTACTGTAAAGCTATATTAAATTATTACGAGACATCCTTCAAAACTTTCAGAATCTTTTATTATAATTTTTTTTTTTCAGTATTTTTAAAATAAACATTTTAATGACAGTATATGTATTAAAGAAAAATGAATTATTTTATCAAAATAAAAAGAAAATAGTACAACATTTGCTGGAGTGATTGTTTCGATAACTTGCTAAACATATTACTTTAGTTGAAGTATTTGTATCAATACTGGGTGCCTTTTGACCCATGTTGGTGAGCCTTTAACAAGTATGGCCATCTCATACATTTATGATTTTTAAACAAAACAAACAACTTTTATGATCTTTTTTTCCAACAAAATGTGTTGCTCCATCAACGTTCAGTAAAAACATAAATGGTTTCTGTAATCAAAGGCTATGGGAGAAGTGAAAAATACATTTTTCTTACGGTGTGCCTTTAGCCCCACTGTCCCCTATACTTACTGCACTAAGGCATACCTCTCCTTTAGCTATGATGAAGAAAGTGTTTCCTTCCTCGCCCTCACGAATAATGTACTCCCCTTTGTCAAAATATTCCTATAAAAAGATTGAAACATCACTAAGATCTGGTTATACTTCATTTCAGAAATAAGCATGCATTACCAACAAATGACAATGCTGTAGTTACAATAGAATGCCGCAAACTTACAGCTTCAAGACAGTCAATGATTTTGGCAAGTTTCTCCTCTGGCAAATCTTTCAATAATGACACACTAAAGAACAATGTAACAATGTTTAATTAGCATTAAAGGAAAACAGCATGCAATCAAATCCATAAAAATTATGTTGAAAGATGTACAAAAATCAACATATTCAACCCTTGAATCAACCAACATTATTTTAACAATTTCGTCACAGCATCAATGTCTGATGCACTGATAGACATTAGTGATAGATCTACAATAAGCATCGAAAAACACGACGCTGAATCCACATCAATCTAATCCAATGCTTTCAAAAAGGAATGTGCATTGAAGCAACCAAGAAGTGTGTGTGTGTGTGTGTGTACGTTTTTCTATCCCGGTGGGGACTTAAACCTGAATACACACTAACTCATGGGGACTTGTGTCATCGTGGGGACCTAAATTGAGGTTCCCATGGGGAAACAAGCTTATAAACCATACAGAATGAGTTTTTTTGAGAATGTAAAAATGCAGAAAGTTTTCTGTGAGGGTTAGGTTTAGGTGTAAGGTTGGTGTAGGCCGATAGAATAATATATAGAATATTACGCCTATGGAGAGTCCCCACAAGGATAGTAAACCAGACATGTGTGTGTGTGTGTGTGAAGCTGACAACTATTATACATGCACAAATGTTAGTGACATGAATGTACCTGCGCAGGAAGCTGAAGTACTCCTCATGTCTGGCCTGAATGGATCTCATCATGATAGTCTGGAATGTCTGCCGGTCCAGAGCCCAGATGTGGGACTGAGTCACAGCTAATGAAATACAATCACCATCAGTTCACCACTTCACAAATCTATGACTATCGCACTAATCCAATATCTACAATAAAAGTGGGTCAACAGTAGTAGAGAAAAATGTCATGTTGGATGTAACCCAAGACTGCATCCAAATGTCATGCTCTGGACCTGCCAGTGCTTGTATGAAGTAAAAAGGAAAATGCCATTTTTTAAAAATGCACCCAACAGTTTTGAAGTAACCGAAGCAAAATCAGTTCACTGAAAAGTAATAAATGAAGATTTAATTATGTTTCATTCAGGATAATTGGGCCATTTGTTTCACTGTCATCTCAATGGCAAAAAGTGTCCAAATTTACCTGAAGTCACCATATTCCAGTGACATCGCAATTTTTATCAGTATCACAGCAGCACTGTGACACAAACAATCTACATGATAAAAGTATGACCATCCATATGATGTTTTAAATATTACAAACTACACTTAAACTACCAGGTTTTCAAAGAAAAGTTTTACTAAGATGATCATTAAAATCACAAAAAAAAAAAGATTTAAAATGCCTTTGTCCATTACCGCGGGAAGTAGGGGTGCTACAGCACCCCCTGGCTCAGAGCTAAAGAAAAAATGGGGGTGCTGGGGGTGCGGTGTTAAAAAGAAATAAATTTAAATTTTGTAACTAAAAAGAAATAAAACTAATTTTATTAATTTGAATATTCATTAAAATCATAGGGGAAAAAATAATCGGAACGTGCATGTAAATGCGCTCATTGTAGCCTATGTTAAATTTAAAAATAATCATATATATTACTCAGCCTCATTTTGTTTAAACACAGGCACAGGCAGTGTTGGGGGTAACGCATTAATGTGCAAGTAATGTGAGTTATGTAATGAGATTATTTTTAAATTTGTTACTTTTTCAAAAAATTTATGCAAGTTACTTTGTTTTCCCATTTATTCACTGACACCTCTCTTGCCGTCATGTTGAGAGAAATTGGGAGTAAGTGCAGGGGCAGAGGCACTTCCTTCAGCCTGAGGCATATTAATTTCACTTTTGGTGTAAAAGAGCATTTACAGTTGCCAAAAATTTTACTTTTGTGTTTTTTTTTGTTATTAAAAATAAATAAGCAAGCCCAGTTCCAGCTCAGTTGACAAAAAGTAATGCAAAAGTAATGTAATGTAACACAATTAGTTACTTTTTTATGGAGTAACGCAATATTGTAATGCATTACTTTTAAAATCAACTTTCCCCAACACTGAGCACAAGAACACACACACACACACACACACACACCTTTGACTGTGGCTGTTCTTTTACAGTTATAGAGAATGGCCAATTCTCCGAAGGCCATCCCAGGACGCATCTGACCCAGGAGCTTTCCGTTTTGAATGACCTCCAATAAACCCTCTGGACACAGAGAATCAAATGAGCACCAATAGGCAGAACAGTAAAAATAAAAATAGCAGAGTCCAGAACATTATTTCAATGTTATCATTTTGTAAAAATATGAACGTATGAGGAGCAGGTAACAATAACATCTGGAGTTTACCAGCAAGCACATAGAGGAAGTTCCCCGGCTCTCCCTCCTGAATTACCAGCTGCTCAGCAGCATAGATTTTCTCATACATGCAGTCCACCATCTCTCTAGTGTGCTGAGGCTCCAGCTTCTTCAGAAAGTCATTGTTCATGATGGCTTCATTGATCAGATTCTTAGTACTACAGAAAGAGGAAGAAAAATAGGCACAATCGAGATTTGTGAGTTGTGGTGGAGGGAAAGATGATCAGTGCGAAATTAAGAAATTCTTATGAATTATTATAAGAATGATTACTATTCTTTAATTATTATTAAATTTCCGTCTGCTCTTCATGCAAAGCTATTTTATGACTTGAAATACAGCACACAATTTATTTGGGCTACTTATATAATACTACTGCTGGTTTTTATGAGTAATCACAATGAACTGTAAAAGAAAAGCGTGTACATTCTTCAAAAATTCTTCTTTCGTGTTCCACGAGTTTGAAATTATATGGATAATGTATAAATGTGCAAACATGTATATTGACTTAATTTTGCTATTCTTAGCAAATTCCTATGCTATTCCTATGGCATAACTAAACACACATTTTTCATTCTTTCTTTTGGAGGGCTAAAAATCTTCATTGGCGACACGTTTACATTTTGCATGTCAGTTTCAGACTATTTTTTGTCTTGAGTACTATACTACGGCTGATTCTCATTATCACATCTGAAACAGGACTGTCTCTCTACTGACCTAAAATGGATCTTATGAATGAATTAGTGCTGGACATTTGTAGACTGCCATCAAGAGCGTGTTTAATTGAAACAGTAATGAGTCCTGTCCATGCATACAAATGGCCCACCCTTTGTGTTCTCTTGAGCCACTCCATCCCCTCTGGAGTGTGTTATGGTAATCCAGGCTTTCAAGCCTGCTCTGGGGTTGGAGACACTACAAAGACTTGGCTAAACCTTACTCCTGTCTCCACCTTCCGGGAGAGTCAGTACTCCAGTGACTCCATAATGAAACAAACAATCCAGTGGTGCAATCAGTGTCAGTGCACTCACCCGGAGTCTTTGCGGATGTGTTGTCTCTCTGTGGAGATGTGATGGACCCTGTGGTCATGACAGAAGTGCCTCGATGTGGGTTCAGCTGAAACGCCCTCCTTGGCCTTAAGGCGTCGATGCACCTCCACAGCCACTCTGTGGAAGCGTGTGGAGCCCTGGTTGATTACGCTCAGCAGTCTGCGGCTGTGCCTCAGCGGTGCTGGTGGTGAGCGTCCAAGGCTGTTATACCCGATGGCATCCTGGAGCTTATCGATCTGGGACACTTTTGCTTCTAGTTCCCTTTGAAGGCTCTGTAAGCGCTTCTCCTGTGTGCGGAGCTCCTGGTCCCTCCGTGCCAACTCCTCCTCGAGATGGGTGATCCTCATCTTCAGGGGCTCCACAGACTCCCATACAGGGGCCTCTTTTATACCGGAGGCCAGGCAGGTCTCCTCTAGCCGAGGGGCTTTGATCAAACCATTCCCCATGATCAGAGAGTGACTAGGAACCATAGAGAGGCCTTTGGACTTTTAAATGTGTTCACTGGTTGGCCACTGCAAACAGAAGATGAAATACAGATTTTCTGGATATCTAGACAGGGAATGTCCATTTAGTCTCATTATGATTCTACATAATATTTAACATTCATATTTTTTAAAACACAAGTAAACAAAATTCTAAATGCTATATTACTATAATACATATTATAAATACTATATATTACTTTTGTAATGTGGTGTTTGGGTTTTGTTTCATGTTCATGTTTTCCATGTCTTTTATTTTGTAATTGTTTCCTGCTGTTAGTGTCATGCTTCCCTTCCCTCATGTATCTCTGCCTTGTGTATGTGTCATGTTCTGATTGGTAGTCTTAGTCATGTGTCTTGTTCCCCATTGTTTTATTCATGTCATGTGACCCTCCTTGTCTGCTATAAGTAGCCTTCATGTTCCCGTTGTGCCCTTGTCGTGTATTGATGTTGTAACTCTGCTGTTGGTGAGTCCTGTCCATGCCAAGTCAAGTCTGTTCTAGTCAAGTCTGTTCATGTCAAGTCTGTTCATGTCAAGTCTGTTCATGTCAAGTCTGTTCATGTCAAGTCTGTTCATGTCAAGTCTGTTCATGTCAAGTCTGTTCATGTCAAGTCTGTTCATGTCAAGTCTGTTCATGTCAAGTCTGTTCATGTCAAGTCTGTTCATGTCAAGTCTGTTCATGTCAAGTCTGTTCATGTCAAGTCTGTTCATGTCAAGTCTGTTCATGTCAAGTCTGTTCATGTCAAGTCTGTTCATGTCAAGTCTGTTCATGTCAAGTCTGTTCATGTCAAGTCTGTTCATGTCAAGTCTGTTCATGTCAAGTCTGTTCATGTCAAGTCTGTTCATGTCAAGTCTGTTCATGTCAAGTCTGTTCATGTCAAGTCTGTTCATGTCAAGTCTGTTCATGTCAAGTCTGTTCATGTCAAGTCTGTTCATGTCAAGTCTGTTCATGTCAAGTCTGTTCATGTCAAGTCTGTTCATGTCAAGTCTGTTCATGTCAAGTCTGTTCATGTCAAGTCTGTTCATGTCAAGTCTGTTCATGTCAAGTCTGTTCATGTCAAGTCTGTTCATGTCAAGTCTGTTCATGTCAAGTCTGTTCATGTCAAGTCTGTTCATGTCAAGTCTGTTCATGTCAAGTCTGTTCATGTCAAGTCTGTTCATGTCAAGTCTGTTCATGTCAAGTCTGTTCATGTCAAGTCTGTTCATGTCAAGTCTGTTCATGTCAAGTCTGTTCATGTCAAGTCTGTTCATGTCAAGTCTGTTCATGTCAAGTCTGTTCATGTCAAGTCTGTTCATGTCAAGTCTGTTCATGTCAAGTCTGTTCATGTCAAGTCTGTTCATGTCAAGTCTGTTCATGTCAAGTCTGTTCATGTCAAGTCTGTTCATGTCAAGTCTGTTCATGTCAAGTCTGTTCATGTCAAGTCTGTTCATGTCAAGTCTGTTCATGTCAAGTCTGTTCATGTCAAGTCTGTTCATGTCAAGTCTGTTCATGTCAAGTCTGTTCATGTCAAGTCTGTTCATGTCAAGTCTGTTCATGTCAAGTCTGTTCATGTCAAGTCTGTTCATGTCAAGTCTGTTCATGTCAAGTCTGTTCATGTCAAGTCTGTTCATGTCAAGTCTGTTCATGTCAAGTCTGTTCATGTCAAGTCTGTTCATGTCAAGTCTGTTCATGTCAAGTCTGTTCATGTCAAGTCTGTTCATGTCAAGTCTGTTCATGTCAAGTCTGTTCATGTCAAGTCTGTTCATGTCAAGTCTGTTCATGTCAAGTCTGTTCATGTCAAGTCTGTTCATGTCAAGTCTGTTCATGTCAAGTCTGTTCATGTCAAGTCTGTTCATGTCAAGTCTGTTCATGTCAAGTCTGTTCATGTCAAGTCTGTTCATGTCAAGTCTGTTCATGTCAAGTCTGTTCATGTCAAGTCTGTTCATGTCAAGTCTGTTCATGTCAAGTCTGTTCATGTCAAGTCTGTTCATGTCAAGTCTGTTCATGTCAAGTCTGTTCATGTCAAGTCTGTTCATGTCAAGTCTGTTCATGTCAAGTCTGTTCATGTCAAGTCTGTTCATGTCAAGTCTGTTCATGTCAAGTCTGTTCATGTCAAGTCTGTTCATGTCAAGTCTGTTCATGTCAAGTCTGTTCATGTCAAGTCTGTTCATGTCAAGTCTGTTCATGTCAAGTCTGTTCATGTCAAGTCTGTTCATGTCAAGTCTGTTCATGTCAAGTCTGTTCATGTCAAGTCTGTTCATGTCAAGTCTGTTCATGTCAAGTCTGTTCATGTCAAGTCTGTTCATGTCAAGTCTGTTCATGTCAAGTCTGTTCATGTCAAGTCTGTTCATGTCAAGTCTGTTCATGTCAAGTCTGTTCATGTCAAGTCTGTTCATGTCAAGTCTGTTCATGTCAAGTCTGTTCATGTCAAGTCTGTTCATGTCAAGTCTGTTCATGTCAAGTCTGTTCATGTCAAGTCTGTTCATGTCAAGTCTGTTCATGTCAAGTCTGTTCATGTCAAGTCTGTTCATGTCAAGTCTGTTCATGTCAAGTCTGTTCATGTCAAGTCTGTTCATGTCAAGTCTGTTCATGTCAAGTCTGTTCATGTCAAGTCTGTTCATGTCAAGTCTGTTCATGTCAAGTCTGTTCATGTCAAGTCTGTTCATGTCAAGTCTGTTCATGTCAAGTCTGTTCATGTCAAGTCTGTTCATGTCAAGTCTGTTCATGTCAAGTCTGTTCATGTCAAGTCTGTTCATGTCAAGTCTGTTCATGTCAAGTCTGTTCATGTCAAGTCTGTTCATGTCAAGTCTGTTCATGTCAAGTCTGTTCATGTCAAGTCTGTTCATGTCAAGTCTGTTCATGTCAAGTCTGTTCATGTCAAGTCTGTTCATGTCAAGTCTGTTCATGTCAAGTCTGTTCATGTCAAGTCTGTTCATGTCAAGTCTGTTCATGTCAAGTCTGTTCATGTCAAGTCTGTTCATGTCAAGTCTGTTCATGTCAAGTCTGTTCATGTCAAGTCTGTTCATGTCAAGTCTGTTCATGTCAAGTCTGTTCATGTCAAGTCTGTTCATGTCAAGTCTGTTCATGTCAAGTCTGTTCATGTCAAGTCTGTTCATGTCAAGTCTGTTCATGTCAAGTCTGTTCATGTCAAGTCTGTTCATGTCAAGTCTGTTCATGTCAAGTCTGTTCATGTCAAGTCTGTTCATGTCAAGTCTGTTCATGTCAAGTCTGTTCATGTCAAGTCAAGTCTCGGATTATCGTTTGGATGTTTGGATCACTTGTAAATAAACTGCACTTGGGTTCTCACTACGCTCGCCTTCAGTGGATGATTTCGTTACAGCTTTGAAGCATTTTACGATAAATAGCCTAGATGTTATTTTCAAAATGTTTTTTTATTATTCTTTTTTATATTTACTGTTTTACAAGAAAGGCAGAACAATAGTAAAGTTTTATTTAGGCCTAAAGCTTTATTAATTTTTTTATTCAGATGCCCAATTACAGTCAATAACAACAGAAACTGAGTAAAAGCAGATAAAAGCAGATAAAAACAATGTCAGCAAGAATGCAAGCTGTTATCAATGCCAAAGGAGGCCAAACAAAATATTAAGTTTTTTGGTTATCTTGGGGTATTTTTATATATTTTTGGTAATTTATTTTAGTTTTAAACAAGTTTTTGACATTCCTAAATTACTTGTTTACTCTTTAATACAGGGGTCCCCAAACTACGGCCCACGGGCCGAATGCGGCCCGCCCCCACATTTGGACCGGCCCTCTGAACAATGCCAGAGACATATTTTGAAAATTAAATTGTAAATATACGGTTTCACTTATATCATGTCTATATTTGATAATAAATATTGGCTTTCAGACTAAAATTTCCCTTAGTTATTAACGTAGCCTAATCATTTGTTAAATTCACCTACCAACAGAATGGTACATTCAACATAACGTACCATCGCGATCGAACAGGTGACGCCTGTTGACATTCCTAAATTACCACTGGTTGCGACTGGTTACCACTTCTTGCGAGCCAGCAAGAAAATTCAAAGAGACGACAAAATGGCCAAGCAGTTGGGAAAGAGAAAGGTTGATTCAGAATGCAGGGTATTTAACCAAAAGTGGACAAGTGATTATTTTTTTGTTCAGTGCAAAGAAGTGGCTGTTTGTCTCATCTGTCAAGAAACAGTGTCTGTGTTCAAAGAATACAATCTGCGCCAACACTATGAAACCCGCCACAGAGAAAAGTATGCTAGCTTGCAAGGCCAAATGAGAGCAGACAAAGTGTCGAAGCTAAAAAGTCTATTATCAGCTCAGCAGAATACATTTGTATGCCAAACCCAGCTGAACCAGTCATCCGTTCAAGCTAGCTTTCAGGTAGCTAAACTGATTGCAACCAGTGGTAGGCCATTCAGTGACGGCGAGTTCGTCAAGAAATGTATGAATGCTGTTGCCGAGGAAAGATAGACCGATAAGATGCGGTGAGTCTGTCCGCAAGTACAGTCACCAGACGAATTGAAGAAATGGGGGATAATGTATATGCCAAGCTGCAGGAGAAAGTGAAAGAATTAGAATTTTTTGCATTAGCACTGGATGAGAGCAATGACGTGCAGGACACAGCACAGCTGCTAATTTTTCTTCGCGGAGTTAGCTCAAACTTTGAAGTGTCAGAGGAGCTAGCAGCCCTACAAAGTCTAAAAGGCACTACGACAGGGGAGGATATTTTTGGTAAAGTGTGCCAAACGATGGGAGAGCTGGGTCTAGACTGGTCTAAGCTGGCCAGCATCACTACTGACGGGGCTCCTAGTATGGTTGGCGCGTCGAGGGGGCTTATAGGACGCATGAATAAAGAAATGGAGGAAAGAGGTCTAACCCCACCGTTACAAGTCCACTGCCTGATTCACCAGCAAGCACTCTGCTGCAAAGTTCTGAAGTGGGAATCAGTCATGAAGGTGGTGGTGTCATGCATAAACTTCATCAGAGCAAACGGACTTAAACACCGGCAGTTCCAAGCCTTTCTCGCCGAGCTAGAGTCTGCTCACGGAGATGTGCTTTACCACACTGAAGTCCGATGGTTAAGCCGGGGCAGAGTTTTGAGGCGTTTTTATGAGCTGCTACCCGAAATCAACGCCTTTCTTCTGACAAAGGGCAAAACTGTCCCAGAACTGATCGACGCAGAATGGAAATGGGACCTCGCCTTTTTAACAGATGTGACAGAAATGTTGAACAGCCTCAACTTGCAGCTCCAAGGCAAGGGACAACTAATATGTGACATGTATTCCCACATAAAAGCATTTGAGGTGAAAATAGCACTGCTTGTGGGACAAGTGCAAAAGCAAGACTTCACTCATCTCACCGTTACCCAAAATCTCTCAGCTGAGAAACCAGTGGCTCCACTCCCAGCTGAAAAGTCCGTGGAAGCGCTGGAAATGCTGAAGGCAGAGTTTGACGTGTGATTCTGTGAGCTACATGCCCACGCTAAAGAAATCCGCCTTTTCCAGAACCCCTTTGCTGCCGACATTGATGAAGCCCTGCGTTCTTATCAGTTTGAGTTGGCTGAGTTACAGAACTGTGATGTTCTGAAAGACGCATTTAAGCCCAACGGTCTCATTGAATTCTATGCTGCCCTCCCTAACGAGACATACCCAAACATCAAAAGGCATGCAATGAAGATGTCCACACTTTTTGGCAGCACGTATCTGTGAGCAAACCTTTTCATGCATGAGCTCCAATGAGATCAAGACTCACTGATGAACATTTGCATCAGTCTTTGAGACTGGCTGTGACAGGAATGGAACCTGACATTGGACTTCTCACTAGCCAGAAGCAAGCCCACAGTTCACACTAATGCATAAGTAAATGTTTTGATTTTGAATAGCACTGAATATGAAAAAATGTCATTATGATAGTAATAACAATGCTCTTTTAATAGGCTATATGTCTCTTGAAAAGTAATCATTTGTCTGTACGGTACATAACAAAATAAACTATTCTAGCATTAGGAGGCATAATAAATACATTTAAAATCATAATAAAATCTCCACAATAATAGTAGTAGTCACTCCAGCCCATGTAATTTTCTGTTACAAACCGACCCGGCTCCCCATTAAAGAAAGGGAAAATTATGTGGCCCTTGCAAAAAAAAAGTTTGGGGACCCCTGGGTTAATATGACAGGTGGTCTAATTAATAAAGTTGTTAAGCACATCCAGTGCTTAACAAATGTATCAGACTGCATTTATTGACTGTAATTGCGCATCAGAATAATAATAATAATAATAAAGTGCTTCACTATTTTTTCTGCCTTTCTTGTAAAATAGTACATTTTAAAATTCATTGACAACAACAATAATTATATTTTGGCATTAGAAAAACACCTGTGACTAAAGAGCTTACACATACTGGTGTGGATTAACCATTACAGAAACATAAAAATTATTTTGGTAATCACCAATATTGTTAGTTTAGGGCAGCTGTGGCACAAACCGTACACTGGGTGGTGGTGGTCTAATAAACTTGTTAAGCACTGTATTTGTAAAAAGAAACATTAATAAATATGTACTTAAAGTTTATATGATTATAATACTATATTATGTTTCCTTTAAAAATATTATTTAGAAGTGCATATATATATACACACACACACACACACACACACACACACACAACTACATGGCCAATAAACACATTTTAAGACTTTATGACATAAAACAGTTCAGATTATTGAATTTTGTGGAATTATATTAATAATAATAATAATAATAATAATATCTATTTACGCTGTTATTGTCTGGGGGAAATAGCAACTGTTTTAGTACAGATAAAGTTTAATTAATGTTATAATTCATAAATTGTATAAATGTATAACATTTAAAACACACATGACAATAAAAATGTGATATTAACGAAAAAAGACCAGCAACAATATTATCGACTATGAATGACAGATAAATAACTCTTTAAACTGAGTAACCGAATATTCACATTCAACATCTAATTTACCGAGCCTTCGAGTATTAACACGTAACATGAAGTAACAGTTAGATTGTCATTTAAGACTGTGCACTCTGTAGTCCCCTAAATTAAATTAAATAACGTAAATTATCTGCAAATTTGATATTAAACGAAATGAAACGCAGCAGAAAGGCAAATGTAGATTTGCAGGCTACTTACCACCTGTCAGTGTGTAATGCAGTTTCCACTGCTGGTTATTTGTGGATAATTCAGAAACGCTGCTGCTCCACATATGAGCGATGAGTCTGAGTCGCGCACAATGACAGGATGCAGGAGGAGCAGCAGCAGCAGCAGCAGCAGCGCTCACACTCAACAGTCTATTCTACTGACATCTAGCGGCGACAGTGCAGCATTAAACGTGAGCATCCGGCGCTAGGGTGGGGCTAGCAGGTGCTTCAGCACACTCAAGAAAGACCACAGCACCCCCATAGCACCCCTAAACATTTTTTTTTTCTGACAGCAATTGCATACAGGCTGTATTCTAATTAATAAGGAAGTATATAATAAAAAAAAAAACAAATTAAATAGAAACATTTTACTCATTATGTGTGCGGCGTGCGTAACTTACATATGACGTGACGTGACACAGCTACGCTATCACGCTATTCGTAATGTAATCGCGCGCCCACAGCTGATGATGAGACGTGCTGTTGGTGGGTTGCACGTTATGAGCAGTCAGAGAAATATCAGTTAAAAGTGATCAAACACACAAATAACTGCTTTGTTGTAGCTTTGTCTTGCGGTGAAATTGTTTGGGAACTGTTAGTATGTGTTTGGCGTCGAATGTATTGTTTTATGTGGAGTTATTTTGACTGTGTTACAATCGTAATTAATTTGTGTTATCTTGTGTTTTATGTAGAACTGATTTCTCCATACAGTGAAATCCTTATTTCCACACTTTGTATCTCCATTTTGCAGGTATGTTATAGAAAATGTTGTTTTAATGTGTTTAATGGATTCATTTGTTTTATTAGTGTAGAGTTGCGCTTGTTCGTCACTAGGTGGGGATGTTTCCCCTTAACAATTAAATTTAATTTAATTGTTCTGTATTTCACTGAAAATATTGTATTTGTTTAATTATTGAATTGATTTGTGATTAATTCATTTAAAATGTTTATTGTAACTGATAATCTTGAAATCTCATCCACTATATCAGGGCTGTCCAAACTCGGTCCTGGAGGGCCGGTGTCCTGCAGAGTTTAGCTCCAACTTGCCTCAACACACCTGACTGGAAGTTTCTATGCCTAGTAAGAGCTTGATTAGCTGGTTCAGGTGTGTTTAATTAGGGTTGGAGCTAAACTCTGCAGGACACTGCCCTCCAGGACCGAGTTTGGACAGCCCTGCACTATATGATCACAAAACTAAAATATTTCATTTGATTAAGAGGATTAAAAAGAAGAAAACTGTTTTAAATCAAACACAGCAGAGCTAACGAGACATGCTGTAGAACTGATTTATTCTCCATATGGGGAAATCCTTATTTCCAAATGTTGTATCTCCATTGTGCAGCTCCACCAGTAAAGAGGCCGCCCAGGCAAGATCGTCACATTGACGCCAGTCATGGGAAATCCTTAACGCTGAAAGGATACTACGACAAAGATATTGCTTTCATCTTCTGACAGCTGATGGCAAACTGATTTCCTGAAGAAAGACAGCCCCAGGTAATCACACAAACTCAGTTCGGCTGTCATCTCTCTCTCTCTCTCTCTCTCTCTCTGTGTAGCTGCCTGAGCCCCACCTCTGCTTCAGACACAGAGAGCAGACGACATGACAGAGGCAGGGCAATCGACTTAAATATTGGTGAAATTAATTTATTAGGTAAACGAACACCCATATAAACACAATGGGCAATATACCAAAACTTATCACGGTGATGTCCATATATCATGTGATAATTCAATATAGTAATTATCGCTACAGGCCTACCTGTTCATACTGGCTGCTTTGTTCTCCAAAGAGCGGTTTTGAGCTGTTCACGTGAATGTTTAAAAATGGTGTCAAATATAAAACACACCTACAGTAACTTGAACTTTAACCTAAAATTAACTGGTTTTGATAACTATATTAGTAATTATTTACTAACTAAACACTGATCTAGCACCCCCTTAGCACCTGCTTTCAAAATTCTCTGGTGCCGCCCATGACTTTCTGCAAACCTGTCATAAGAGATGAACACTGTCTCAATATATGATACATATTTTGTTTTATGAATACATCACAAACGTCTTTTGTGATTTTTATTTTTATTTTTTCAAATTTATGTCTGGATTTCTTTTTTCATGGTTTCCAGACTATCCAATATTCCATATAACACTATTTTATCAATACTCTCAACAGTCTTCAGTCATCTGCCTTAATTATTGTTTTGTCAACCACAATTTAACTGTCAAACAGAACAGTTCAGACGGTGCGTTTTCATTATTCCATTTCCTTTATTTCACTGGCTAATACAGTTCAGATGTCTTTTTGAAAAATAAACAAAAAGCTATAAATAAATAAACAAATAGACTGTTCCATTATGAAAAAAAAAAACCTTAACAAAACTTTAAATAATAATGTTGCTGTCTTCAGAAGCATATATTGAATCAACAATAATAAACTTTTGCGTATTTATTTAATGCTTGCTTTTGAACAGTTTAAAGAAGGGAAATGGAAAGAAAAGATAAACATAACCCTAAAGTCAACCTTTAGTCAAACCGACAGTAACATGTTAGTCAGACTGCCATTTTAAATGTATACAAGTAGATGCATAATAACCATGCAAGTGGTTGCAATTCATCTTGCATTTGCACTTCCTGTAAAAGCACAGAAATAAATGCCCTCTTATCCATTTTCAATTACTTACAACAACAACAGTATCAAAGATATCACACATAATGTTTGATAATATATTTGTTCTCGGTATGAAACCCACTTGATAAAAAATGTAAAGGAAAAATGTGTTTGTGAGCAGCAGGTGAACAAAGTCTGAACTTCTTATAAAAGACAGCAGTGCTCACTTAGGCAGTGTGTGATGCAGAGATCAGAATGATCCAAGAATAAACTGGCATCATAAACTACAACTGACAAATTTGGTTAATGTTCCTAGCTGAACTTCACAGCTGTTTTGAAAGTGTACTCCTCATTAAAGGTCAATTTATAATGTGGGAAATAACTGATTATTCAAACAAATATATATATATATATATAAAATCCTTATTTTACATATCTTACTAAAGAAAACGGCAGGATCAAAAGATTATCTGGAGAGGTGACTATTTAAAGGAGTAGTTCACCCAAAAATGAAAATTAGCTCAACATTTACTCACCTTCAGGTCATCCAAGATGTAAATGAGTTTTTCTTCATCAGAACAGATTTGGAGAAATTTGTTTTTTATGAGCTGTTTTCACTCTTATTGTGACGGCACCCATTCACTGCAGAGGATCCATTGGTGAACAAGTGATGTAATGCTAAATTTCTCAATCTATTCTAATGAGGAAACAAACTCATCTACATCTTGGACATTTCAGCGAACTTTCATTTTTAGGTGAACTATTCCTATAATGCTGTGTCGCAGATATGAATCTAGTCAGTATATTTATATTTGAGTGACACGTTATTTGAAGAGTACACTGTACAAAGGACAATACAAGATCAAAATCTTTGTAAAAAAGGGAAATGTGTAGAAAATGCATGATGTACTGTACAAATATTATATTCTTGTTCAAAACATGGAAAAAAAGTCACACACGCTTCAATGTGCAAAATTATACTGAAAAAAAAAAAAGAAATTATGCCTCGTGCACAATAAAATGAAAAACACTTTATAACATGCCCTAGAGTCAAAAAAGCACCCAATGCTAAAATAATACAGAGTGCATAAGATCAGATTCATCCTGTTTTTTGAGCATTGCAAATTGAGCATTATGTGAGTGGGTACAGAATGACGATAAGTATTTCTCTTCTTTTTGTTAGTTATTACAATCTGTAATTTGTTGCAAATATTAATCATTCTGTACCTACTAGCATAAAACAATGCATGTTTGTAAATCTACAGATGTCAGCACACTTAAAAATAAAGGTTGCAATTAGAGGGGCTTTGCAGGCGTCAGTCCGATACCAATTCTTAAAAATATCGTTTATGTACTGATGATTTGTGATTTTAAAGATCCTAAAAATCTATCAAGAGCTTGCAAAATCTCCAGAATATAATGTAGTCGAGAAATACGCTTAAACGGTAAAATTGTGCCCTGATAAGCTACTGAAGAACCTCTATTTTTAGGAGTGAGTTAAAAGAGAGAGCCCCTTTTTTTTTTTTTGATAAGTATTTCTCTTCTTTTTGTTAGTTATTACAATCTGTAATTTGTTGCAAATATTAATCATTCTGTACCTACTAGCATAAAACAATGCATGTTTGTAAATCTACAGATGTCAGCACACTTAAAAATAAAGGTTGCAATTAGAGGGGCTTTGCAGGCGTCAGTCCGATACCAATTCTTAAAAATATCGTTTATGTACTGATGATTTGTGATTTAAAGATCCTAAAAATCTATCAAGAGCTTGCAAAATCTCCAGAATATAATGTAGTCGAGAAATACGCTTAAACGGTAAAATTGTGCCCTGATAAGCTACTGAAGAACCTCTATTTTTAGGAGTGAGTTAAAAGAGAGGGCCCCTTTTTTTTTTTTTTTTTTTACACATATCATACAATTTAATGTCTTCAAAACAAATAAAAGTGGATTCTCAGTAATGTATAATCCAATAAACAATGTTTCAAATAAACACAATTTAACATTGATTTTATCTCTCAATAATTGACTTATCCTCTAATATTCATTCAGATGACAATGAAAACAATATACTAATGAAAAATAGGTGTGTTCCAGGCTTGCAAACTAATTTAATTCAATAATAATTAACTTGTTATCTGGATAGACATTTACAGTGGGTTTATACACAACCAATGTTTGTCTGAAACAGTCAAAATACAATATAAGGAATGCTTGCATTAGGTTTAAAAAAAAAAAAAAAAAAACCAGCTGCTGGTACATATGAAACCACATTAAATTTTCTTTTTTTGAATCCAGATCCCAAATTTTGTAAGGAGATTAAAGATTATTTTCCCTCACAAACGCTGTTATGGTTAATGCGGTGTTGTCATCCCATAGCGGTACTTTATATTCTGTGATTCTGGTAATAAGTTGCATATTGGACAACCAAAAATTGTTTTCATGTCAAAAAAGAAGTTTACTCTAATCAGACGTATAGGTGCAAAAACTTCATATAAACAAATAGTTTATCTGAAGTGTCAAACATGTGCGAAACCAATGATAAATAAATTAAATGCCCAATGTGTCACTGCTGGCTTAAATTTGTTGCTTTAGCTGCCCCAATATATTCTGAAAAGTACAACCGTTCTGTAAGAGTAGATTTACCCAAACAAACTGCAAACAGTTATTTGCATTTCAAAGAGTTGGCAAAATATACAGATGGAGTCAGCATTGACATCTATGTTTACAGCAGTGAAATGTTGCATGCATGTTGCAACACCATCAAATGCCCTGTTGCAAACAGCTATTGCATTTTTTGAAAACTTTTTTGCAAAGTAACATGTAGAAGGATTGTGGTAATAGTTGGTACATAGCAGGCGTTTCAAATTAGTTAAAAGTGATAGTTTACTTTGTCACTCATGTTTACTTTGTTTTTAGCTGTATAACTGATTCTATTTTCATTTTTAAAGGTATAACATTATGCTATGTACAAGCACAACAACATTGTATACAAAGCAGGATGGTTATGTACATCCATTTATGCTAAATATTAATATTAAACGCGAGAATAAAGGTGTACTTTGAGTGAACTGTGAGGTTGCATTCTACCTGCAACTCTCGACAGAAGGCAGTGATATTTTGAATCAGGAATCATCAAAGATTTTGTCTTTCTTTGGTTTTGTCTGGAAACACAAGAACACTCAGAGCACATCTGCATGTTCAACGAGCTGCGCTGGATCCTCCGATCACAAACATTATTTAACATCGTCATCAACAAGGAACGAAATGTGCTAAAATGTTTCTTTCACATAGTGAATAATATTGAAGAGAAAGAAAAAGGTCTAAAAACGACAGGCTACTTTTGCATTATCGTCTTTTCTGTAGTCCAGTCAGTGTCAGTCTGCTCACATCTGCCGCCCTCTGGAGTCTCTCAGTACTATAGGACGCTTATACAGGAAACAAAATCCTTCCAACAGCCACCAAAGAGCAGGCCATACTTAAAGATCTCCCAAAATCTCTTCAAGTTTTTGTGTTGCTTATGAAGAAAATCGAACCAGAACCTTGTGGATTTCACTACAGGGTTACTTCTTGGCTAGCTGGAACGGATTCTGACCCTTTTAATAAAAGAAACATACATATTTGTAGTAGACTTCTGCAAAGATGACACGGAGGGGGCCTCAGAAAACATGCATGTATATAAAATAACTCAATCCTGAAACCCACTAATGCAATTTTCACACTTTTTGTCAAATGCAAATCACAATAACAAGCACAACTTCAGCATGTAAACATCCAGAGGGTGTTAATTTTTCTTAGTCTCTGTGTAAATGTCATGTCATTACTATAAAAAAACAAAGTTAAAAAAATCTGAATCTTCTAAGGATATCAAATTAAAAAGAGAACATAAGACGTGTTAGGAAATGTTTTGGCTTTTTACAGCCATTTATTATCTTATAGTCCTCATGTTGACAGCATAGCTTCTTTGACATTGTTGATATGTCTCAAAACTACTTTGGCAGAGTAAAAGCATTAAGGCACATGTTAGTATGAGGTATTACAGACAGATAAAGAGTTTATAGACGCTGATTATTACAAACCATGCTTAACTTGATATTAAGTGGCAAAATGGAACCCGAATAGCTTGTCAATGTAAGCAGCAGCAATCAATCCACTTCAACACTGAATGAACACAAAACAAATACAACAAAACCATTTTAGCTGTGGGCCTTATAATAAACATATTATGATGTATATGGCATGTTTGTAATACTAACTTAGTTGGTTTTATTCTTCATTTTTACTTGAGGTAAAATGGGACATACAGTACCATTCAAACATTTGGAGTCAGTACGATTTTTGAAACAAGTTTCTTATGTTCACCAAGGCTGCATTTATTAAATCAAAATACAGTAAACTTAGTAATATTGTGAAATATTTTTACAATTTAAAATGACTATATATTTTAAAATTTAAAACATGTATTTCTGTGATTTCAAAGCTGAATTTTCAGCATCATTACTCCGATCTTCAGTGTCACACAGTTGTGCTGCTTAATATTTTTGTGGAAACATGCATTTTTTTCAGGATTCTTTGATGAATAGAAAGTTTAAAAGAACAACATTTAAAATAGAATATTTTTTCAACAATGTAAACGTCTTTAGTGACACTTTTGATCAATTTAATGCATCTTGCTGAATAAAAGAACTAAAATCTTAAAAAAAAAAAAAAAATGAAATACTGACCCCAAACTTTTGAATGCTTGTTGATGCTTATTAACAAACACAAAGATGTGCTTGACAGTGAGCAGCAATATAAATGATAAATTAAGACTAAATTCATTGCCCAAGTATGTAAATTACATTAATCTACTATACTATTAAATTGCCAGAAATAAGAATAGAGATAAGAGAAAAAATATAGCTGCTCAAAGGGCCAGATTTAGACATATTTACATGAAAGCCCATCAAGGCAAAGCACTGTGTGTGGATTTCAGTCATTCTTTTCTTTTCATAGAGCCATTCACTAATTCAGTTTTCGCAATAATATATTTGGCAAAAAATGGCAGGTGAATATGGAGAAAACAGTATGAAATGCTCACTAAACAAGCCACGCAGTGCAAATGTTCATAATTTATGCACCGAAACTCATATGAAACAACTGACTTGATAATTCTACTGCATGTAGTATGGACTTTGAAATAAGTCATTTTAATGTTCAGTAAACATATGCAGTTACAGTGTAAGCTCATTAGGTGTGGTGTGAACATGTTAATCTCAGAGCAAAGGGTTTCCTCTTACACACACAAGGCCAATTTGTAACTCCAGCCCCACTAATCAGTGCAGCGTGGTCCGACACAACACATTAAAACACTGATACAATAAGTTAATAGGCACTTAACAGTTAACATAATGCACAAATATCATGCATATGTTGCCACAGTATATTTCTTCCTCGATCAAAAAACATTATTAAGTCCATTACATAAACAACATTACCAGTAATAAAAATAAACATCTGTACAAAAGTCCTGCCAGTATTTTTATGGTTTGCTGTATTTTCCATCAATATAATAGATCAATGGCACAAAAAAAAAGTACAAAAATAAATATTCTATTTACAATCACACATGGTATTCAGGAATTAACATCACTGCAAAACAAGAGGCAAAAAGACTGTTATTTTCAAGCACACACCTTCCAAGCAAATGGAGGTATAGAGTTATTCCTATCAGATGTCGAATCAACAATACATCTCAAATCATATTCCAAAACAACTAGTCATAAAGTATCGTATTATAGCAGATTGGAAATGTTTAATTATAAATTGAGTAATGCTCAAAATAATTTCTATGCACATAAACCAATTTGTATTACATTATATATTAACTTATTTAACTTAACATTAATTCTGTACCTCCATATCATGAATTAATAGCATTGAGTTATATCATAATAAAGATGGTATGGACACAATTATTTAAAATTTAAATGTTAATATGATCATTCAATATAACTCACTTTATTCCAACACCCTGGTACTGGCAAACCATCATCACCCTAAAACAAAGAGGAGTGGTGACGAATTGTAAGAATTAGTAATATTCTTGAGAGGGGTGACATAACTGTATCTGTGCACATACAGTATACATAATCATTTCAGAAGTCACTTTTGAAACATACATTTCCATTTCCCCTCTGCAGTAAGTTGATCAATCAATCAATGAATCAATAGATGACTGTCCATGCGCGCACACACACACACACACACACACATACACATTAAAAAAACTTACATGGTGATAAATAACTTTATAATACTTATACTTTTCTATCCATCTACAATATGCACATATGATGTACCTGGAAACTTTTATTCAAATCAAAGTGTTTTCAATTCAAATCTTGACAATTCAATCAGGTTAATTAGTATCCATGAAAATAATGACCAGTCAAGATGCCTGCTTTTTGCAACAATGTATTTCTAGTGAACACCTTCTCTCATGCAGATATTTGTAGTGACCCAGGGTGCTCCGATTTACTAGACTGAAACAGATGTGGTGAAATTTAGTGGAGGATTTAGTCAATATGCGGGTTAGTGTAAGAATAGTGGATACGCAGATAAGTGAAATGAAAATGGAATGCATGCAGTCATGTTAAGTAAACTAGTTAAGTAGCAACCATCCTATTTTACCAGTAATCTCAATATTCATGTTTCACAGAAATCAAGTTAAATAAGTTAATGTATTGGTTAAAAAAAAACAAAAAAACGTAAGTTTTTCATTATTTTATTATATAAATCAACAAACTTAGTTAAAACAGATTTTAGAAATGGTTAATAATTAAAGGAATAGTTCACCCAAAAATGAAAATTTCCTGAAAATTTACTCGCCCTCGGGTCATCTAAGATGTAGATGAGTTTGTTTCTTCATCAGAACTGATTTGGAGAAATTTTATTACATCACTTGCTCACCAATGACTTTGCAAGTGAATGGGTGCCGCCAGAATGAGTCCAAACAGCTGATAAAAACATCACAAGTAATCCGCATGACTCAAGTCCATCAATTCATGTTTTGTGAAGTGAAAATCTGCATGTTTGTAAGAAACATCTCCATTAAGATTTAAAGTATGAGTCCTCATTCATAATATTGCTTTCACCAGTGAAAAAGTTGCCTCGTCTGAATCAGGAGAGAAGTATGCATAGATCAAGCACCGTTTACAAGCAAAAAAAAAACAGTACAAAACAGTTCTAAACAAATATTTCTGTGGATTTTGATGTGAGAGGACAATACTGGATGGACTTTCACTGGAGGAAGCGCTATTATTATTTGGACATTTAGTATGGTTTCTTTTTTACATTTGAAGAAGGACTTTTTTGCCATGTGCTCAAAAGTCCTTGTTGAGAAACTTGTGTTTTATGCTCAACTGAAAATAAGTGAGGCTATGTTTGGTGTGAAATGTATGTTTAACTTTTGTCTTGCACTGGAAGTGTTATTTGAACATTTAGTTTGGTTTCTTTTTTACTTTTGTAGGACTCTTGTTCTCTGGAGGATTATGGTCCTTGATATGAAGACTGTGGAAGAAGTTTTATAATTTCCTTTTTTTCACAAATCTCTTCATCTCGTCGTTTGCCTGTTATCTTTATACGGATCTTCCAACTTACTATGAACTGTGGTATTAACTACAACAGGCATATGGATTAAGATTGACTGTTATGCTGGACTTTTTGGGACTTTTAATGGAATTCCGATAAGATTTTATTCACTCTATTATTCTTAATTCATCATCCACGGATAGTGAACCTATTTGAATTCTACCTTTACATATTCTTTTGTTTTGATTTGGTGTAAATATAATGAAAAAGGTTGAAATTAAATGATTTGATAAATGATTTTTCCTTAAATTTTTCTTACTGAATATAAAAGACTATATTTTGCATTCAATGAGAGATTTTGATTTAGTCCTTGTATAGGTTGTATATCAGATTTTGGGCTTAGTTAAACTTGAGACTGTTCCCATAATACTAACCAAAAAGCAATGGTTTAAAGTCAGAACGCCTTAATAATGAATTTGCTTCTTAAAAACATGCAGCTTTTCACTTCACAAGACATTATTGGTAGACTGGAGTCTTGTGGATTACTTGTGGATTATTGTGATGTTTTTATCAGCAGTTTGGACTCTCATTCTGACGGCACCCATTCACTACAGAGGATCAATTGGTGAGCAAGTGATGTAATGCTGAATTTCTCCAAATCTGCCCCCATGAACAATCTCATCTACATCTTGGATTACCTTGGATGAAGGGTAAGTAAATTTTAATATTTAGGTGAATTCTATTCCTTTAAAATATATTTATAGAGTTAATTATAGATATTAATACTGATACATGCAAGAATTTTCTGCCCTATTCTTTAACTATTTTCTCTCCATTCCTTAAAGTCCCTGTAAATTCAATATTAAAGTGATTTCAAGTTTTCCTTTCTCTTTGGATTGTTACAAGCTCTTGGTGCATAAAGAAGATCTGTAAAGTTGCAAAGACTAAAGTCTCAAATCCAAAGAGATATTCTTTATAAAAGTTAAGAGTCAGCCACACCTACCTAAAACGGCTCGTTCTAACACGCCCCCACATATCTAGGTCACTATGTGGAAATATTAGCATAATGCCGCCCAAACGTGCACGCAAAGAAAGAAGGCGTGGTTTCAGAAACAGCAGTAGTGTTGATGCAGCCATGTCAGGGAGAAGCTGTGTTTCAGTGCGAAAGCAAAAGCACTTTATTTGGCCTTCCGGAAGTAGATGCAATTAGGAATCATTGGTTAAGATTTATTACAGAACAGCACAACCCAGATGTTCAAATTTGTGCAACGCATTTTATGGACGACAGTTTTTTGAACCTAGAAGAGTACAAAGCTGGCTGCACAAAAGGCTATTTCTAAAAAATAAAAAAAAGGGTCAATTCCAACTTTGCTATGACAATCTGGCGCTTCTGAATCAGCGACTGTAAGTATGTTTTGTTACTAGTTTAAGTATTTGCTATTGACTGTTCAAATGCGGAGTTTTGCGCAGCGCAGAGTAACACGTCGTGTGTGTGTGTGTGTGAGGGGAACAGGGTCACATCACAGGAGAGTGAACTGCCTGTCAGAAATCATAGCACGTCAGCTGTCTTAACCGCGGCTTGTGTACTGCATCATCACTGTGTCTGTCACGCGACTCTGTTGCCCTTTCGGGCTTGAACTGATGGTAAAACTAACGACATTATTAACTGTCTTGATATTTACTTTGAAAGCTGACGCTCGCGATTATGGTAAGGGGCGTTACATTTCCGACGAGTGCTTGCGGTGTTCGGCCAATCACAATGCACTGGGTCAGCTGGCCAATCAGAGCAGACTGCGCTTGTCAAAGGAGGGGGCTTTGTAGAAAACGAAGCGTTTGAGAGAGGCGGGGCATAGAGGACCTACAATAATGTACAGTATTTGAAAAATAATGTGTTTTTTGAACATTAAAGCATGTCAACATATTCTGTTACACCAAATACACAAAATAATGATCTTTAAAAAAAGCATCATATGACCCCTTTAAAAGAGATTAATAATCTGTTTGAAATTTCTGGATGCATTTCATGTAATTTATTATTTGTACATGTATCCCACTCTTCTCGCCACTTATTTAATATGTAACGATTAATAATAGGTCTGATCTCTGAGGGAGGAATTTGACATGTGTTTACTCCTTTGCAGCTCGCTCATTTCCTGAAAGCCCAACATAATACTATAGAATTGATTCTGTAGATGGTCCACTTTGGTTAAAATACAATCCATCAAAGGATGATCAGTTTTTAAAGAGTCCATTACTTGAAGGCATGATTTGGAGTCAGTAAAATTAAGTATATATAAAATACACACACATGCATGTAAATATTTTTTTTAAATGTTACGTTTATATATTAAATATTTATATAATATAAATTGGTAACACTTTATTTTGGTAGTCCACTTTAAACATTCTACTACCAGCAAGTAACTAACTACATGTCAACTAGCAGTCATTAGAGTATTAGTAGACTGTCTGCTTAAATAAATCTTTATTTGAATGTGACTATTAACATTTTTATTTTTAAACCTTTATTTGAATATGGCAACAATATCTCGCTCTACAATATTTCCATGAATAAATCTCTGACAGAGACTATCAGCCAATCACGGTGTGCATAGCTAATAAGCACGCCGACATCATCCACCCTGCTCTTACTCTGAGCTGAAGACTTCTCTCTATTCCTCAGTAAAAGTGTGTCTCAGCAGCTTTGTGAACAGGTTAAAAGAAAACTCTTAGCTAAACTTTTACTGCGATTTAGGAGAACTCGTAGTGGTAAGATAAACTGCTTTGTGAATACAGACCCAGATTTCACAGCAGAAAGAAATGTACCACAACCTGAAGGTGGACATTTTTACAGCTACACTAAAAGGCCTTTGCGATTATGGTAAGGGCCGTTACATTTTGTGTGCTTGTGGTGTTCGGCCAATCACAATGCACTGGGTCAGCTGGCCAATCAGAGCAGACTGCGCTTGTCAAAGGAGGGGGCTTTGTAGAAAACGAAGCGTTTGAGAGAGGCGGGGCATAGAGGACCTACAATAATGTACAGTATTTGAAAAATAATGTGTTTTTTGAACATTAAAGCATGTCAACATTCTGTTACACCAAATACACAAAATAATGATCTTTAAAATGGCATCATATGACCCCTTTAAGTATGTGTTCTGAGTTTGTCACACCACAGAAAAATGTATTATTAACCACTCAGACAAATTTAAATGATAAAAAAATCCGCTAAGTACATAAAATAAGTTATCAAAATCTCGAAAAAATGAGCGGTATCCTCTGCTCTCAAACGCTGGGGGCGTGTCCACTGTCTGCGCTGAAACCACACCCACTCACGGGAAAGCTGCCACCTCTTAACTGTCAAATACCGCTACAGCCTGAATGGATGCTCCTAGCAGCTTAATTGGATTTACAAAGCCATACATATTTGCTCCGGTGCGTCATCGACGGTTATTATAGTGTTAGGGGAGGGGCCATGATCGGTGGCTCCAGTGCGTCATCGAGCCACCAGCAGCTTAATTGGATTTACAAAGCCATACATATTTGCTCCGGTGCGTCATCGACGGTTATTATAGTGTTAGGGGAGGGGCCATGATCGGTGGCTCCAGTGCGTCATCGAGCCACCATTTTAGCCCGCCCAAAAAATCCTGAACACAGAATTGGTGAAAAAACTGTTTAACGGTCTAACTCCACTATTCAGTACTACAGAATTCACAGTCTTTGTAATGTGTTCCAGCAATACATTTGTAACATTTATAATGCATTTAGAAACAATTCTCAGAATTGACTTTACAGGGACTTTAAAGTTTACTTTAATAAACTTTAATGCTGAAGCATTATGCAATTAGAAAACATCATGGGTTCGGGAAGGCAGGAAGCATGCAGAATAAGGAAAGGGATAGACAGCAGCATACCACAGGACACGGGGCATCTAGCCCGTCCAGGCCTGGCTGCCCCGGTTCACCTTTCTCCCCTTTAAAGCCTCGGAAACCCTGTTCATGAAATCAATCATATAAACATCCTGTTGTCCAGCCACATTGGCCGCTCTGTTCCAGCATCTGATTGGTCCAGAGCACACTGGACCCAAGACTGACAGGAAGAGACTCACTGCATCCACAGGGCAGGAAACTCACAACTAGTCCAACTAGAACTAGTTACTGAACTAGTGGCTCCATCCTGCTGTGTTCAGCAGAACCATATTCCTGTCAGTCTTACTCCTGAAAAGCAAACATCCCATTGAGAGTTCTGGTGCCTAGTCATTTTGAATTCAAATCCCCATCTATAATAGTTCTAATATAATGCGTGAGTAACATATGAGTCTCTATATTGTACATACGTTGTAATTCACAGACTTCGACCAGAACTCTTCTGGGCATCTGTTAGTGTTTATTACACAAAGACATAAGGAGGCGTGGCTTTCGGGAAGTCTCCTTTTGCCTTAGTGCTGCACGTTGAACAAAAGACATACCAACGGACACGGGGCATCTAATCCCGGGGCTCCTTGGTCTCCCTTATCCCCTTTGGCCCCCCTGTTGCCTTTCTTGCCCCTCTCCCCCTGCAAACAACAGTGCATTCAAAAAAGTCAGACTTTAGTCCTCCTAGTTTACTATAGTAGTACTAGTAAGAAAAGCACCATCACTATGAATAACTAAGAAACTTTGGATGCTCTACAAGACATTCTAAAACTAGCTGTGTTTTTGAATGGAGCTATGATGAGTATAGGGATCATTTAAGGAGGGTAAGTGGAGGGGTTAAGGAGAAGGAGATCAGCCAGTGTGGTTAGTGTGCAGACTTTCATTTACTTGATTCATTCAATGCACATTTATTTGTATATCAGTTTTCACAATACACAATTTATACATTACAATTATTATTATTCTCTGTGTTTTTTTAAGCCACTGATATCAGTGGAATCTTGTCAAATGCATGTAAGTGACAATTTTATATAGCATTGAATTTTTTTCATAATTTTTTTTTTTTTGCCTCAATTACACGTACGCTACGATTCAAACATTTTTGGTCAGATTTATTTATTTTTTTTAGAAAGATGTCTTGTGTCTCGAGTAAATTAATTTGATTAAAAATACAAGAAAACAGCAATATTCTGTTTTAATAATAATTTTGTATTAAATGTAATTCATTCCTGTGATCCTTCAGAAATAATTCGAATATGGCTATTATGTCGACAACACTTGTGCTGCTTCCTATTTTATGGAAACTGATTGCTCTGATGAATAGAAAGTTCAAAAGAACAGCATTTATAAATTAAACAGAATGAAACATTAATAAAAAATTGAATAAAATAGAAATATTTTGAAACATTATGAATGTTACAACATAAATGCTACTTTACTGTCACTTTTTTTAATTTAACGTATCAACTTGAAGTGCCTAAAAACATCTACATCTACATTTTCAACGTAAATAGCGTATTGGGTGATCACTTCTGAATAGAATGAGCACTATATTTTTATTGCCTGATCTAGCCATCAAATGTTGGCTCCAATAAATAGGCATTCTGTGATTGATTCCATATAGAACTCAATTCAATGAAATATAATTGCAAAGGCTAATGTACAAAAGCTGAAGAGGCACTAAAACAGTTTAATCAGTATCCCTGTGCTTTATTACTAATTAAGACCAGCTTTGCTTTTAGAGAGTTTCGTGATTTATCTTCAAGTCAAAAGTTAAAAGGTAAAGGGTTCTTCAGAGGAAACTATTACATTTAAGCTTTATAAGTCTTCCAAAGTGGGATCTATCCAAGCTAGGATACAGAGTTCTAACATAATGCATTTAGAAACAATTCTCAGAATTGACTTTACAGGGACTTTAAAGTTTACTTTAATAAACTTTAATGCTGAAGCATTATGCAATTAGAAAACATCATGGGTTCGGGAAGGCAGGAAGCATGCAGAATAAGGAAAGGGATAGACAGCAGCATACCACAGGACACGGGGCATCTAGCCCGTCCAGGCCTGGCTGCCCCGGTTCACCTTTCTCCCCTTTAAAGCCTCGGAAACCCTGTTCATGAAATCAATCATATAAACATCCTGTTGTCCAGCCACATTGGCCGCTCTGTTCCAGCATCTGATTGGTCCAGAGCACACTGGACCCAAGACTGACAGGAAGAGACTCACTGCATCCACAGGGCAGGAAACTCACAACTAGTCCAACTAGAACTAGTTACTGAACTAGTGGCTCCATCCTGCTGTGTTCAGCAGAACCATATTCCTGTCAGTCTTAATCCTGAAAAGCAAAAATCCCTTTGAGAGTTCTGGTGCCTAGTCATTTTTAATTCAAATCCCAATCTATAATAGTTCTTATATAATTCATGAGGAACATATGAGCACAAAGTCTCTATATATGAATGTACGTCGCAATTCACTGACTTTGACCAGAACTCTTCTAGGCATCTGTTAGTGTTTATTACACAAAGACAAAAGGAGACGTGGCTTTCGGGAAGTCTCCTTTTGCCTTAGTGCTGCACGTTGAACAAAAGACATACCAACGGACACGGGGCATCTAATCCCGGGGCTCCTTGGTCTCCCTTATCCCCTTTGGCCCCCCTGTTGCCTTTCTTGCCCCTTTCCCCCTGCAAACAACAGTGCATTCAAAAAAGTCAGACTTTAGTCCTCCTAGTTTACTATAGTAGAGTTTCGTGATTTATCTTCAAGTCTGCACGCAAAGTTAAAGGGTTCTTCAGAGGAAACTATTACATTTAAGCTTTATAAGTCTTCCAAAGTGGGATCTATCCAAGCTAGGATACAGAGTTCTAACATTCCGCACAGCCCTCATCATGACTGTTATTCTAACACTTAGCAGAGGAAGAAGAAAAAAATCAAAGTGGAATTACATTGTGAATCAACATGGAGCTCATTTTCTAATCCTGTTTGACAAATACTGATTCTTTAAGACTGTTTCTGAACTTTTGGCTCCTGGCTGGAGTGTTTTTCCTAAATACTCTCATCAGGATGTCAAAATGAACTCCACACTGACATAATGCCTTTTCCCACATTGCTTGGTTATGTGCCTTTTCAAAATAGATCCAGATGAGGATTTGTGGAACAATAAGAACTCTGTGCATTAGAACAATTGGGAGAAAATGAATGCAGGTTGGTAGGGAGGTCAGTGAAGGATATGAACAAAAGTAGGAGGTGAGGAAGAGGAGGAGTATTAACCCAGGCTACAACATTAGGATACAGGAGGAGCAGGAGGAGGCCAGGGAGTGAGAAGGGGACAGAGAGGACGACCCGGCCCGACTCAGCAAAAAGAGCCACGGACACAGGCCACGGTGCAGGGGGAGGAAAAGGGGATAGGAAGACCTGTGGAAAAAAAGAGGAAGACAAGGAAAGGACAAGAGTAAAAACAGCACCGTGTCCAAGGGTCCTCCACAGCACCTTCCACTGAGCAGAATTATCCAATACCGATCAGTTTGATTGAGTTGTTTGGTCCTGTTTAATACTACATAGCCAGTGGAGGATGCTGGGAGGAGCGCTGACATGTCCTGACATTCAAGGTGGGAAAGATTCAGTCATTAACTGAGTAAATTAGTGTTAATAGGAGAGAGGCATACAGTCTAGGAGGATGAAAGCATAGAAAAGCAATGGTCTATTCACATGTACTTCTTTTTATAATAATAACTCTTTTGGAACATTTTAACTTTAGCCATTTATATCATATGTCAGTTTTAGAGTTAATCATGCAAAAATATATATTTTTGTCTGTTTAAATGTGTCTGTATACTCTAAATATGTCTATATACTAAAAAATAAGAACTGCAAAAACAAAAAGAATAATTGCAAATAAATATATGTATATAAGGATTAACAAATATTCTGTTCTGAAATAAGAATATATGTTTAAACCATCATCAATGAACATACAGTGGCATCCAAAAGACTTTTTTGGATTTTTTTCTAAATGCAATTTTAAAAAAATATAAATTAAATTTATTAATTTAATAAATTTAACTTGAATTTCATTTGTGTGTGTGTGGGTGTGAATCCTGATGCTTCATTCATCATGATTTGAGAATGAAAGTGCATCTTGTGCTTCAATGTACAAAAAGTCACATGATCTCACAAATTGTATTTCATTAATGACTGAGAAATTGTTTTTTACTCATGTCATAACATTTGTGTTTTCATTTTTCCAAATCCCAAAACTTGTTTTGTCTCAGGTTTAAAATTCCTTATTTTCAGGTTTTAGACCTCACTGTATATATACACTTATTTTCTAGCAGTAAGCAGTAGCCATTCTAATTTCTTATACCCAGCATGCTTCTGTTTGTCTCATTAACCCCCCCAAAAAATTGCAGTTAATATTGCATAATTTTTAATTTAATAAATTAAATAACCACAGTTATTTAATAATGAACAGTAGCTAATGCTTAAAAGTTTGGCAGATTCATGCTGGCTTAGAAATATCGTCCATCCCTTTATTTTAAGAAAGTGGACTCATGTTATTGTCCCTCAAAGTCACAATAACATATTCTACAAACAAACTATGATCAAGAACGCATTTATAATCTTACCCGGTTTCCTTTTAATCCCAGTGGTCCTACTAAACCCTGAATGCATGGGGGAGAGAGACGTTACTGATGGTCCATTTTTCATCTGAACGCACTTATACATGGTATGGAAACATTACAGTATTTGAAATGTTAAATTGTGCTCTGGTACAGCACTTACAGGGATGCCTTGAGGCCCAATTGGTCCAGCTACTCCCATATCACCCTTTTCCCCCTGTAACGTAAAAAAGGCATTATGTATTACGCTGGACATTATACTTTATACAATCAATGAATGCTTGATTTTGATTGGTTGACAAGAGGCCGTTGAAATACTGATAACACTCGCAGAGCAACTTGTTTCACTACTATCCTGCCTGTGTGTTAAATATCTAGTAATTTAATAATTGATTGAGTTATTCATCACCTAAGCAATGATGCAATAAATTGTGATTCATTCAAAACTATATTTCATTTGGCGAGTTGTCATGATGCTTGCTTTCACACCTACAGCATCATCAAGGATTTTACCATTTTACATAATATGAAATATTACTAGAAACCCATTTTTGGAGCCCCACAGATTTGGTAAATTGTTTTTACAAACAAAAAACAGCACTAACCATTTCTCCTTTTGGTCCTGCAGGCCCAGACACTCCAGCTGGTCCTATCAGACCCTTTAAACAAAGAAAATGGCATGCGTGAGCTTCAACAGAGGAGACGGCGGTGGGTAAAGAGTTTAGAGAACGCCACTAAGCATTGAGCACCAATAGATCAACAAACTTTTCTGAGCCGAATAAGAGCAATTTAAACTCCTTATATGTTTAAAAAGAGCCATCTGAGGACCAATCTGCAGAGGAATTCCACAAAACTCCAAAGTTTGTTGATCTAAGCAGAAATAAACAGACACACAAGTAAATATAGCAGCAAATCCATCTTCTATTTTCCTCCCATGACTTGGAGAGGATTCAACAGAAGGGCTGTTAGACATCTTGCTTTCTCGGGAGTCTTGCTTCTCAGCCATTTGTACAGTTGTATGCCATAAAATCATAGTTCATGCAGCCGCATCCCATCATGCTCTCTCCTGGTATGACATTACAAGATCAAAGCTCGTCATGGAATGAAACAAAGCTCTGAAGTTTGGAGCGAATTAAGCCTTCGAAAGGTCAAGCATGTTTTAATATGTAAAGGTATAGAGGGCTGCGACAGCTTGAAATGCAAAGGGAATATTCGCTTTTGAAGAGCACTAAGTGCATATTTAAACAAAAAACAAAGTGCATTTCAGAGAGAGAGAGAGAAATGTTTATAAGTGTTTGGCCATGCTTCCCTTCAGTCACTCGTGTGTTGACAGGTTGAGAAATCAACCAAGCACGGTACCTCTGGAAACAGCAAGAGGCAACAGCCAAACAGGCTTAGGGACAAAGTCAAATCAAAGTCATACTCATGCCGATGCAACCGCAATAGAGATCTAAACAAGGCCTTGACCATTAGACAACACAGAAAAGACAAAAACGTAGAAGCAAGCAAGCAAGCAACAGTTCAAGCAGAGGCAGACAGACAGAAAGAGAGAAGCAGGCAGACACTGCGGAGGGGGAAACGAGAGAGGGATGGATGGAAATAGAGGGGTGGATGATGGGAACGGGTCTTGCGCCACTCACCACTGGACCAGGTCTGCCGTCTAAACATGTGAGAGATGAGCAGTAACTCCTTATAATGTGACTTCAGCTTTTATTGTCTTAGTGCAAGTGTGTCTGCTAGTGAACGAGACCTAAACTGGTCCATTCAATCGTTCATTTCAGCTCTATAGATCTTGATAAAATATCAACAGTTGGCATTTAAATTCCAGGAGAGATGCAAAAACTAAAAATAATACTTGTAAGCAGTGGCGTAACTTTGCTTTGAAAAGTGGTGGGGACACCTTGCAACTCGTTTTGCTAGTTTTTTATTTAATAACCTAATTTACTTGGGGACTGGGTTTAGAGTTGGACAAACTTAATTTTTGTTTTTCAAAAATACATCGATGTACCAGGGGCGGCGCCAGAGAATTTTGAACGCTGCTGAGGGGGGGGTGCTAGATCATTGACAGAGGGAGCTGGGC
>NW_015647035.1:403074-405179 GCF_001515625.1 Sinocyclocheilus rhinocerous
TTAATATATTATTATATTAATCAATTTAATATTACGTGCGACTAGTTGGCTAGAAAAATCTTTAGTAGAGGGCAGGCCTACTTAGCACAAGGAAGCTTTTCATTTTTAAAATAAAATGCTATAGCCTAATGACATAACGAAAAGTGCCCTGGCAAAAAGTGGTGGGGACATGTCCCACCCGTCCCACCCGCAAATTACGCCTATGCTTGTAAGTAGTTGTTTGGTTCCAAAACCTAGTGAGCTACATTGCCATCTGCTGCCTTCTAAGGCTGCATGCTAACTGAAACGCAACCTCGTAAAAGACTGAATTGGAACACTATTCATAGGAAGTGCAAATAGCACTCCTCATGATAAGTGCACAGGAGATTTGATTTAGCATGTCGCTAAGTTAAGTTTGATGATAGCATGTTGCTAAGCTAACAAAACATCCAGCGTTTGTGTCAGAAGTGCACATACAATGCCTTAAAATTATATCTCGGTAGGCAGCACACTAGGTTATGGAACCGAGCACACTGTCAGGGTAACATTACCCATCCATGCTGCATTTTCTTAAACAGTATTTTAATCTTGTTTTCAGTAAAAATCAAACATTTAATTTTGCTTGAAATTTACTTAAAATTACATAATGCACTGTTTTTCTTACCCCATTGTCAAATAGTTTTTGCTTTAAGCATATATCTAACACAATGTTGTGAGATTTATGCTTAAAATAAGAAAAAATCCCAGACAAAAAACCAGACAAAAATACTGCTTAAGAAAACTTTGATTTCTCAGTTTCTAAATCTCAGATTTTTTTTAAAAAGGAGTTACTGTGCCATTGATGATGTGACTAGAATAAGTTTATCAATGACTTTGACACCATAGATATACACCAGAAGTCAGCAAAAGACCCCTGAAATTCATAGTAACAAAACCTATAGCATGCTATTTACAGAGCAGAGAGAAAAAAAGATTATAAACAACCACATACAGTATTTTGTAATAATAACATGAACTTTAGTCAGTTACAGTAATCTGAAACCGTCAGGAATTTGTTGGTAATCTATTAAAATGTGTATAAAACAAAGTGACAGGGTCATTACATAATAACACTTGTATATATGATTGCCAAATGTGGACATCCACTGATTCATGCAATGTGACAACACTTAGCCATGAACCATGACAGTTACAAAGACACATGAAATAGCAGCACATTGATATTTGCATTAAGGGGGGCTAGAGCACAAACCTTACACAAAACATGCTTTTCCACTAACGCTGCACTCAGGAAAGACAAAAAAAAAACATCTTGATTCACTTGACAAGATTGTATGAAAACGATCAGATTAATTATGCACTGGTATGACAGGTGTGAAGTACTCAATTTATTTTTCATAATGAGTGATTTGATCAATCGACAGCTTTTTATCTTACTGACTGTAAATGCAATGCACATTTATCAAGTATCAAACACTGGATTATAAGAATCAGAAATGTACTTACAGGGAGTCCAAGATGGCCCCTGTCTCCTTTCTCTCCTTTCTGTCCAGGTGATCCCTTCTCTCCTCTCAGGCCTATTCCTGGTTCTCCCTGAAAAGAACATATGTAATTTAATGCCTTGTTTAGCATATGGCAGAAGTAAAATAACAGTTCATTTTACATTAATAACTATGGACTAAAAGGGGCTTAGGTTGGAATACTTACCTTTGGTCCTGACAAACCTGGAGGTCCCTGATAAGTGAAAAATAATTAAATCAAAACTCAAACATTTAGAGTTGTTTAAAATTAGTTCCTCTTCATAAATGCACCATCAAAGGGAAAAAATGCAATGATGCTACTTAGGTGCACAGATATGCTTGTAATATGTCTGCTGTTATCATAAGCTTTTATGTCCTCACCATTGGCCCAACTGGCCCTGCAGGTCCTGGAGGTCCAGCGGGCCCATAGACCTGAGACAGAACAGATAGGGGAGTCACCATTAAAGGGGTCATATGATGCGATTTCAATTATTCCTTTCTCTTTGGAGTGTTACAAGCTCTTGGTGCATAAAGAAGATCTGTAAAGTTGCAAAGACTAAAGTCTCAAATCCAAAGAGATATTCTTTATAAAAGTTAAGAGTCAAC
>NW_015647035.1:405612-416140 GCF_001515625.1 Sinocyclocheilus rhinocerous
TTGTTTGTCGTTTCTCCGATCACAAATGCAGACATGGTTTTATGTTTACGCGGCGCGATACGCAACGCAACGCGTATAAAGACAGTAAAAGTCATTATAATCAGTAATTATGTCCCCACTGGATGCAAGTTACAAATGCCTCGTTTATAATGGGTTTTATTGGTTTTGTCTCATCGTGCCGGGACATGGCATCACAATATGGTAAGGGGCGTAACATTTCCGTCACACGCTTGAGGTATTCAGCCAATCACAACGCACTGGATAGCTGGCCAATCAGCGTACACCTTGCTTTTCAGAACGATGAGCTTTGTAAAAATCGACGGGTTTAAGAAAGTCGGGGCATAGAGGAGCAACAATAATGTACATTGTGGAAAATAATGTTTTTTTTTAACCTTAAACCACATAAACACATTGCATTACACCAAATACACAAAATAATGTTCTTTTTAGCAATGTCATATGACCCCTTTAAGACATTTCCCAACTTAGGAAACACATAGGCTCTGTTATTTATTGAAACCCCATAAAACCCTCTAAACTATACAATCAACAGCTAAAAAGTGTGGAACATACCAGCTCTGCTTTATCCCCTTTCTCCCCAGGTTCACCTTTTTGACCCTGAAGACATTATGAAAAAGCAAAAGAATAGGAATACTCAATTTTACCATTCATTCAACAGAATTCAAACTGGCATGACGAAATACACTGCATCCCAAAGTCAAGCCATGTCATTTCAACAATGACAACAATCTGTTTGCTTGAGGGGCACCATTGCGTACCATTGGGCCTGGTAATCCTATATGGCCAGGGGGCCCTGAAACCCCCTTTTCTCCAGTAGGGCCATCTAAACCCTACAGAATGAGGAAAGAATGAGGAAATTAAATTTGGCAGAAAAGTCAGTCAGGGGTGAACTGGTTTGATGAACATCACCTGACAGCCTCAACAAGGTCTACAATAGGGCTGCACGATAAATCGCATGCGATATTTAAGCTCCTCCGTGAACAACGGCTCTGTGTAGTTAATGCTGCTCAATGTGAAAGCACACACATGATGGAGATTTACAGCTGATTACAGAAGCGGCTTTACTGATAAGATGCGTGTTAAATATCGCATGCGATTTATCGTGCAGCCCTAGTCTACAACCAAGAGACCTTTGAACTCGTAGCATCCAACTTGTAGGATTAATGATTAGTAAAAAAGCATTTCAAGGCGCAATGCTGCCCTCCCACCACAAACTCTTTCAAAATTCATCGAAGCACTCATGATCTCACATACTCAAATAACAATGACCGCATTTACATGCAAATCATTTTCTGATTAAGGTCTATATTTTGGTTAAGCCTTTAATCTGAAAAAATATGTTTACATGTCCCACAGTTATTGAAATATTCCTATGTTCTTTTAATCAGACTATTAAAACAAGCAAATATAAATTTCCTTTGGAAATACTGGGCATGCTTTATTATTATTATTATTATTAGTAGTAGTATTAGTATTATTATTATTATTGTTCCAATACAAAACAATATTCCAAATAAAGATTACATGAATCCAAACTTTTCCTTACATGTATATGCCAACTATTTTATTAATTTCTTGAAACTGAAATATTGGCGCAATTTGGTTAATTTTGGAATTGTAAATGTATTGACATGATGTTTACATATTTTGAATATTATGATATTTGGAATATCAGAATATTCTTTCATGCAGGGGTTAAAGGGCACAAGACCCTTGTGGTTATTTAACAATTAATGTATAGTCAGACAGACCATTTATGATTGGATTTAAGACGGGTACAGTCACTCACAGGTGATCCTGAGGGGCCCATGTCTCCCTTGTGTCCTTTTGCCCCAGACAAGCCCATGACTCCTCCTTCTCCCTGTGGTCCCTCAGGTCCAGGAGGGCCGATGGGTCCCTGTTCTCCTGGCTTTCCTCTTGGACCCTAAGAAGTAAACAGGTACAATCACTTTGCATAAATGTATCCACCAATGGACTAATTGCAAAATAGTGGCTAAAATGTTTCATTTATTGTAAATCAAAAAATATTATTTACCTTTTCCCCATCAAGACCAGGAGGACCTGGAAGTCCTACATCTCCCTGAAAAAAAAAAGTGATGTTTAATTCAAAATAACAAGGTAGTCTACAGTGACATGTTGCAAAATCATGGTATGCATGCTGCTTAAAAAACTTCTTAAAATCTCCCCAGAATTTCATATGAATATTATCTGAAATTCACCTAATGTTATACACTGAGTATAAAAAGGGTAAGAATGACAGAAGTTGGTCAGCTACCTTCAAACCGGGGGTGCCAGGAAGCCCTGGAGGTCCGGGTAGACCAGGAGGGCCCTAAAATAAAAAAAATAATATATACTTAAAACATCTGAAAGTAGTTGTCTGTTCATCTTTTCATGTGCTCAAATACGCAAACAATATCCAGTTTCCCAACATACTTTTTCACAACAAATAAATACAAGATATAGAGAAGGCTGTTAGAGCAACACTTACCATTAAATGCACATTGCGAATATCCTGTAAAACAAAATTAAATTAGTGCCTTCACATAATACAGATTAATCTGTTGAATCGCTTATGTGAGGCATAGAAGTGAATATGCATTAGAACTAAATCATAATCAAATTAAAGTAACATTAATCTGTGTACATAAAAAAATAAAGACATACATTTTCATTGTTGTTGATTAAAGTTTTTCCTGGCTCCCCAGTTGGACCTGGTGGACCCTGTTGAGCAATGGGGAAACACTCAATTGATACATGCCATTATTTCTGATATCAACCATTCACATCACACTGTTAAACAAATCTGGTGACTTGCATTGTTTTGTCTGTCAGTGACAAACCTGACACTGCACATGGCCTCTACTCACCCTTGGTCCAGATGGGCCTTCCTGGCCAGGATCACCCTGCAAGACAAAAAACATTAATTGTGCTGTTTTCTCCAAGGACACATTTAAAATATAACTAGTTCATGTAGAGTTGTCATTCTTGTTCCTTTTTGTTGTCATAAAATGTCAATTGCCCACCTTTATAGCAGCATATATAATGTGGAGAATGAGGGGTAGGTACCTTGGGCCCAGCTTGTCCTGGCTGTCCTGGGGCACCTGGTTCTCCTTTAATGCCAGTTCCTGCAGCACTAGGCTCGCCTTTCTCTCCCTAGCAATAAATAACAATCTAGAAGTTAACAAAAGATTCAAGATGCGGCTCTATATAACAAAGGTGTATAAAACAGTCTAGTGTGAGCATCTTGTTGCCATTTCCCTTTTGAAGCATTACAGTTAGCGTCTTTAATTCACCACAGCTGCGGTACTTAAACATAGGGAGCGAGAATAAAGGTGTGGTCACTGAAATACAACAAATATGGGCCACAGAATATGAGGTCGCCTAGGGCTTCTGTTTTACAGAAACACTAATTAAATCATACCAATTAACACATTAAAAATGTTAAAACATTTTCTTCTTCTATTGCCTGCAACACTGCAAGCCATGCAGATTTAATGCTCGTTTGCATGTGCATATGAAAATAAATGGAACACAAAGTGTTGTGAAACTGCAGCGTAATAATTTCATTGTTTGGCATCAGTACAGACAAAGTAATATCTGAAAGTGAAATGAAACCGAGACATTATAACACCAAAAACAAACAGCACTGAGTGCAGACAGTCAGGTCACCACTTCACAGAATTTTTTAGACATGCATGTGTAATTAAAGTCAAATGCAATTTACCAAAAATAGAATACATTCACACTAAATGTCAACCTTTATAAATAATAATAACAATGACAAAAGCACATTTACTAAAAACTTCAATTTACAGGAAAACAAAATATAGCTAACTCAAAATATGAATAAATACCATAATACTACATAAAATAACACTGTAAAGTTGGTGGAATAAGGTGCATGCATGGACCACTTTTATGGTGCTTTAGTTTGACATTTTGAAGCTTGACAATATCATTCAATTTAAATGAATTGGTAAAAATTCTGTGTTCCAAGTCATACAGGTTTGGAACTGCAAATGGGCGAGTAAAATTCACTATCAATATTAAACATAACATCTAAAAACTAGGCTTGAGGGTTTAAGCTCATTATCAGAACAAGCACTAATGCAAGAAATAGCCACAGCACACATTTGGGTGTACCTTGTAGCCCCGTTTTCCAGGGATACCAGAAACACCTGCCTGACCCTTCATATCGACAGGAAAAACCTCCATCACTTCAAGAATTTCATATGATCAGCAAAATGTGTTAAAGATACAACCACACCAAACCAGGCCTTTACCTTTCGTCCAGGGGCGCCTGGGAAACCAGGCTCTCCCTGAAGGGTGCAAGACGTCAACATTAGGAAAAACAAAAAGAAAGAAAAGGAAAACAGTGAGAATAGACCTAAACACGTCCTCAAATGCTGACCTTTGAAAATCAACAAAGGAATCAGCATCATATATTTTGGCTGAAAAAGTCATTTGTAATTTCAACTGAAGATTATTCTCCGTAATTATTCAGACAAACAGTGTTTATGTCGACCGTAAACCCCCAAGGGTCTATCAGATTTCTATTGAAGCAATTAGACCGCACGCGCTGGTATCAATATTTAAATTGGCATGTCGAAGTTTTTGCTCTCCAGGCACGCAAATAGCTGATCACTAGCATTGCCGCAATGAGCCGGCCCACAATTGGTTTGTTATTAATAGTAAAGAGCACAAGACAGCTATTTAATTCATGTCTGTTATCTCAGACTAATGAGCAGACATGAAGGCAGTAATCTATAGACACAGCTGCGGCTGCATGCGGACACTCGACCCATTGAGGTCGAGGGTGGCTGGGGGGTCTGACTGCTAGTGGCACCATCCGTCTTTCTCCTGCCATCTCATTCCTCAAGTCTCAGATGCCACTTTACAGTGTCAGAGGGTGAGACGGTTATATGTGAGGTGCCTGTATAATGAGCTATCAATCACGCTCTGGTGTGAAAGCAGCTTTGCATACAATCATAACAGATGAGATTGAACTCTCAAAGGAGCTGTTTAGCAGTGGAATGCTTCTGGAAGAGCATGCAGGGTTCTGGGAAAAAGATAGTTCTTTATGAAAGAATGGGTAAAAGGGAATGGATAGAGGCTGCAGTAGAAGTGAACTACCTTCACTCCTTGTTTCCCAGGCATTCCAGGCATCCCTAGCTCACCCTGCAAAATCAGCATTAATTACTCATCTTTTCAATACATAAACGGTTACATTCATGAGCCAAAACCAAAGACCACACTCATAACGCAAGCAAAACACCACTGAAAGCCTTTTACTTCAGCAGGTTGTTAGACATGATGACAACCGAGTATTTCCCAGCACATCTGCTCACCACTGGACTGTATGTTGAGCTTACAGTTTTGGTTCCCACTGACTTCCATTGTATGGACCAAAAAAAAAAATCATCTTTTATGTTCAACAGAAAGAAATGATGACAACTTTCATTTTTGGGTGAATTATGCCTTTAACTATCTTAACCATCAGTGCTGGGACCTGTAACATGCATTAGTTAAACCGATTAATATACTTGTTAAGTAGTAAAGAATACAAGAATAGACTACAATTAAAATTTACACCAAAATATCAGTTATCACTTTTTCCAAATAAGTAATGCATATGCCTTTTCTACATATCTAACCATTTCTATGGATTTATATATTAATTATTTATTTGCGTATTATTTAAATAATGTATACATAATTAGTATTTTTGATCTATTTCAAAGCTCCCCTTTCCCATGCTGGAAGAAATAGGGGTGTAACAGTTGTAATAGAGTATGTGTGAACACCCTCAAATTTATGTTTTAAAAATGTCAAAATGCTGTTTCAGTGGAATTCAGCATTTACAAATAAAATATACATTTCTAATGCATTTTTAATGTACGGTAATGGCTGCACGCCAAGCATAGCAATTCCACTGGAGGAAAGAGTTTCATTTAGCTTCAGTGAGAAAAAGTAATGCGATACTAACTTAGCACATCACTTTTCATAAAAAGAAGCATTTTAACAATTAATTATAATTTTAAAAAATCACCCAACACAACTATCCCAACAAGCATCCAGCTTTACTAGAAGACCATACTGGTTCACCACAAGACCAGCAGCAAACCACATCTAATCAGCATAAACCAGTTCGAAAATTAGAGTTTAAGCTGCTCTCTTTAGTAGGGTTATCAAACACACACACAAACAGGTAGATTGGCCAGCACACATTAATTACATTACATGGCAGTGCCACAAGAAAGCACTTGGACAACATGTCCAAAAAGCCTCTACAGAAAACAACGCATGCCATTTGAAAACTGGCAGCCAGACAGCAGGCAGCTGAGGGCAGAGGTCAAAGATGGCATGAAGACTCCAGTGAGTCTGAGTAGGGGGCAAGTGGCAGAGCCTAGTGTGGCATAACCCGCTTTGACAGGTGCAGCGGTCAGACCTTGGAGAGAGTTGCAGGTTATCAAGAGAGCCAGACGGCATATGTGTGTGGTTTGATTAATGATCCAAGGCACTCTAGTGTGCTTTTGGGCCTGAGACAAGACTGCTTGTCATACTCAGCTGCCTTCATAAACTCTGTCCAATCAGGCACCAGAACGGGCGGCAGGGTTTGAACAAGGCATCGTATGTGAGTTTATCCGTGTTCCCAGTAGATGAAAGAGCCCGACTCCATGTTACCATCCCGTTAAGGGAATGGAACGATGCAATGATTGTTGATCACTTTAATCATGAAAGAGAGACTTCTCGGACACATGCTGAAAACAGGAAGTCTCTTTGATCTTCTTTATTTCCAATCAACTCACACCATTCCGTTAGGCCCCTCTGCTCATCGTCATGTCTCCTTCAACCCCGTCCGCTTCTATTTTAAAGCGAATAGTGCTTGGTGGGGCAGAGGCTAGTGTGTGGACTGACACAGGCTGCAAGTGATTTATGGGAGTGCTAATCTTCAGGCTTAAAATGATGAGGACGGAGCCTTTTGAGTTGAGGGGAACTCTGGGAAAGTGAGGAGAACTGTCATCAGCACTGAGGAGAAGTGGCTGCGTTCTTTGCTGACAAACTTGATTCCTTCAGGATGGATCATAATAAGTAATGACTTACTTTGGCTCATGGGCGTCGTTAGGCCATTTTTAGGGGGGCTATAAAATGACTACTCAACCCCCCTAAAATTTTGCAATTAGCTCCATAAACTGTACACGAATTCGTGATCGCCTCAGTCCCCTTTAAATTTCATATGAAAACGGTGGCAGACTTCGATCGGCTCCTCCCCGTCTTTCTGCGCATTCTTTTTCAATCAGCAGACAGCAGCAGCGGCGCAGAGCGAGAAACAGAGGACAAGGTGTGTGTTTAACAATAGATTGTTGTAATATCTGCATCTGTGCAGTTTTGTTCTTTGTCATAAATACAGTTTACAAAATATCAATCGGTTGTAGCCTAAGTTTTCGTATATAAATTTAGCATACCACCCCTATTAGTCAAACATTTTATTTATATATATATATATATATATATATATATATATATATTATACCCTCATTGGGGGCTGAGCCCCCCTAAAATGAAAATCCTAGAATCGCCCCTGCTTTGGCTCATATGAAATACGAGAGCATGGTATACATGCTTGGCCCGAGGTAAAAAAGAGAAAACCGAAGAATGGAATTTCCAAACTAAACCTAATTAGTTCCATTTATATACATGCATCATATACTGCTAAAGTTCTTTAAGACACAAAGGGTCCTTGTGTGAAGAGAAAAACAACTATTAAAAAATTAGTCCTGAATCTTAAAATTAAAGAGGCAGTGTGTCAATTTGAGGCACTAGCAGCAACAAGAGTAATAGCAATCTGTTTGAATTTACATTCTGACAAAATGTTTGATTTATGCTTTAAAATAATAATCATAAATCCAACATTTTGTGAAGAACATTCACCAAGGCAGCATTTATTTGATCAAAAATACAGTAACAATAATATTGTGAAATATTACTGCAAATTAAAATAACTGCTTTCCATTTTAATGCATCTTAAAATGTAATTTATTCCTGTGAAGGCAAAGCTGAATTTTCAGCATCATTACTCCAGTCTTCAGTGTCACATGATCCTTCAGAAATCATTCTAACATGCTGATTTGCTGCTCTAGAAACATTTCTTATTATCAGTGTTGGAAACCATTGTGTTTGCATACAATGATACAATTTTTCAGGATTCATTGATTCATTTTTAATGGAACTTTTTGTAACAGTTTAAATGTCTTTACTGTTACCGTTTATTAATTTCATTCATCCTTGCTAATAATAATAATAATAAAGTATTAATTTTACTGACCTAAAATTTCTGAACAGTAGTGTATTCTCTGACAACATGACTTAATGCTGTACTCCAATACTTTTACTTCAAATTAATGTATTTTAGGATGTGAAGAAAAATTCAGATAAAGGAAATGACTTTTTGCAGTCATTTATTCTGTTGCACCAGCTTCATGTAGCACATAAAAACCCACTGTAAAATCACTGTAATGCATGACCTCTCCTGACTTATTGCTTCAATAGCCTTGGGTTCTCTGTTTTATCAATCCTGGTCTGCAGGGGAGTGTGTAACTGAGAAGTTTTGAAAGCCAATGTCAAAGGGAACAAAACAAAATGGCTCTCTTTGATCTCTGAGGTGCTGCACTTTAAATTCATGTCACGCCATCATCTCTCGTTCCTACTTGATATAAGAGTCTAAAGGAATCACACGTGTTACATGAGTGAGTGTCTTTGACTGTGTTTGTGCACACTTCATTTTTACTGTAAATGTGTGTTACATTTTTTCTTGTTGGAGAGAAAAGCAGACAGTCTTTAACAGCCTCACTTAATACAGATGAGGCTCACCTGCTTCTGGCTGCATATGTAAAAAGAGTTAATTTAGCGTTTGCTTATTTCCTTTTTATCTACACTTTCACTACGCAAAACCCAATACTGACTAGTAATGACAGAGACAGATGTTTTTGAGGGAAGACAGCAGTTTCCCCAACAAATAGGTACTGTGTCGATACCATAGTAAAGTGATGACATCCAATGTAGGTATGCAATACTAGTTAAATGCTTGGACAAAATGGACTTAAATGCTTAAAATTAGCTCTCTAGACAACAGTTGTGCCTACATATGAATTTCTTTATGAAAATAACATTTATTTACAAGTATTTTAATGCATGGATTGGAACAAATAGAGAAGCAAAATCAACAAGTGTGCATCATACTGCAGATGTGAACTGTTTAAAATGTATCCCAGGATGCACCACGTTAAGTCAGTTCAGCAGAGCTGAAATGTAGGCAAAGACAAAGCTCAAACAAAGTCACTTTTGGTCACTATATAATCTTATTTCATAGTTTTGATGACTTTAATATTATTCTAAAATGTTCATGATAATAGTAATAAAACAGAAAAATAAGAAATGTTTCTTGAGCAGCAAATCAGCACATTAGAATGATTTCTGAAGGATCATGTGACACTGAAGACTGGAGTAATGATGCTGAAAATTCAGCTTTGCATCACAGGAATAAATTACATTTTAAAATATATTCAAATAGAAAGCATTTATTTTAAATTGTAATAATATTTATCAATACTATTGTTACTGTTACTGTTTTGACTTTTTTATCATATAATTGCAACCTTCATATTGCAACTCATCCGAAACTTTTGAATAAAAGTCTATCAATGTATTAAAATAAGCAACAGCCCGGTCCACAAACAAGCCATCCTTCATCCCCAAACCCAAACAAAAAATGTTTCTGCATTCAATTAGAGGCAGTGATCAAGTGGTATATATATAAATGTATAAAAAATACTAAATATAGCACTGCTGCAGATGTGCTTATTCATCTGTCAGCTCCCCAGATGGTATGTCTGCTGAGTCTGATGATGAAAACTTTCACATATTTAAACACAGCACTCAAATGCAGAAACACAAAGCACTGTCATGACAACAGACCTAACAATCAAAGAGTATGGCAGCACATGTTTGGCAGGGACAACGGCAGGTAGCAAAAATAAGTGTGCTAAGTCCATCAAGCTGCGTGTAACAGGGGACTTTCAAACAAACAGTAGGATTAGAGGCCTGTAAATCAGACGCACAGGTGCTCAGATGAAGGAAGTAGGGAATGTCTTGAGCTTGCGGCCTGTTTTTCTCTTAGCGTGCAATCCCTCTGGTCTCTCAGCATGAATCCGGGACTGAGTCATATGTCTTTATGCACATCCTGGTTTCAGTTGCAAAGCATTTGTCCTGCCCTCAGCCCTTGTGAGTCCTTACTTTGGTAACGTAAGCCGGTGTCTAGCAGTGGTTCCGAGTCAATGAGGGTGGATGAGTTATAGGAATGTACATTTAGGGCTGACTTAAAGGCAGAGTAAGTGATTTCTGGTAGCCAATGTTGATATTTGAAATCACCAAAACAAACACGCCCCTACCCCAAAAGGGTCTTGCCCCTATTTTGATAGCTCCGCCCCACATATATGTACGCAACCCA
>NW_015647035.1:416237-416725 GCF_001515625.1 Sinocyclocheilus rhinocerous
TCGGCCCGAATCAGTTTTCTAAAGTGTTTTTGAAAAATCACATACCCTGCCTTTAAAGGAACCTTTCACTCAAAAATGAAAATTCTGTCATTATTGACTCGCTGTGTAATGAACGGACCAAAACTTCACATCCACTGTAGCTCTCAACCCCAAGGCTCTTGTGTAGCGCTTTGTAATATATATATATATATATTTATTTATTTTTTTTTTTTCTTTCCTTTAGTTCTAATATGCTGATTTGCTGCTCAAGAGACATTTCTTATTGATAGTTGAAAACAGTTGTGCTGCTTAATATTTTGGTGAAAACTGATATCACCACTCAAAAGAAAATAGTAATGAGAATCAATATTAATAATTGAGCCCAAATTAAATTGATAATAACCGAGCAGCAAATCAGCATATGATTTCTGAAGGATCTTGTGACCCTGAAGACTGGAGTAATGATGCTGAAAATTCAGCGTTGCATCACAGGAATAAATTACATTATA
>NW_015647035.1:418032-443711 GCF_001515625.1 Sinocyclocheilus rhinocerous
GCGCTTTGTAATATATATATATATATATTTATTTATTTTTTTTTTTTCTTTCCTTTATGTTTTTGAAAGAAGTCTCTTAAGCTTACCAAGGCTGCATTTATTTGCCCAAAAATACAGTAAATACACTAATATTGTGAAATCTGTTTTGTATTTGAGCTATAAATAAAGGTGACTGAACGCAAAGCTGAGTTTTCAGCATCATTACTCCAGTCTTCAGTGTCACATGATCCTTCAAAATAGTTCTAATATGCTGATTTGCTGCTCAAGAGACATTTCTTATTGATAGTTGAAAACAGTTGTGCTGCTTAATATTTTGGTGAAAACTGATATCACCACTCAAAAGAAAATAGTAATGAGAATCAATATTAATAATTGAGCCCAAATTAAATTGATAATAACCGAGCAGCAAATCAGCATATGATTTCTGAAGGATCTTGTGACCCTGAAGACTGGAGTAATGATGCTGAAAATTCAGCGTTGCATCACAGGAATAAATTACATTATAAAAATGACATTATATTCCAAGAGAAAACAGTTATTTAAAGTTGTAATAAATAAATGCAGACTTAATGAGCATAAGAGACTTCTTTAAAAAATATTAAAAAATATAAATTATTCCAAAGTTTTGGAAGTGTATCCAAGAAGCTTCAGAACATTGGTCATCATGCAAAAATATCACAATAGTTAGATTTTTGCTTTTCACACACATACAAACAAACCATCCAAAGTTAAATGCACAACAAATGACATTTCTCAGGCAGAGTACCTTCTCCCCCTTCTCTCCTCTTTGCCCATCCATCCCTGGTTCACCCTACACAAATGCACAGATAAGGACATCTTCAGCAGAGCGACACACACCACAAATACACACAAACTGCTGAAGGCCAACGGGAGCACATATGCAGACATGGGACATGTGATCCCAAACAAAGTCATGAGTTGAGAAAGAGTTTTCATCTGCCACACTCTGATGCCAGAAGCCAGAAACAATAAATCGATGAAGATGATGATCTAGAGTAATCCTCTGATCCTGTGCGCATCAGGACGTTTCACTATGGGGGCTCTACAGGGTGGTCGGGGGGGGGAGGCGGCAGGATGTGCAGAGGAAATGAAAATTCCATCAAATTCAGGCTAGGAAAGGATTTCAGTGAGACACAGAGTTCACATAAGATGTCTGGCCCATGGACTCGAGCCTCTGCTTCCTCCCTCGTCTGAACACAGAGTTTATTAAACACCCCATGAAATTGTTTGGCAAGCACAGTTTTCATTTCTGTGTAGTATTTTCTACTGAAACAGGTTTGGGCAGGACATACAACATATATAAAAAAAAAACAATAGCTAAATGTCCTTAGCTACAGTACATCACAGCCACAGCATGATATGCTATTTGCTAGTCAGAGGCAGTTGGTATCAGGCAGTGTTAGTTTAGTATTATTTAGTATTTGTGATTTTTATAGTATTTTATAATGATTCCACTTTTTATATATTTTTGTATATTAGTAATTCAAGTTTAATTATTTTTAGTAATTTTGTTACATGCTTTTGCCATTTTTCTGTTTAGCTTTAAATGTAGTTTCATTTCAGTGTTAGCTTTAGTCATTTGAATACTTCAATTTATTTTATTTCTTTTAGTTGTCATTTAAAAAATAGTGCAGGATGACTTGCTTTGTGCATTTTGAGTTCTGAAAGTTACAGTATGTTTTCATAATCCATTTGGACATACTCAGGAAAATTGCTTCCTCATGAGATGACCCTTTTAAGATATCACACCCTGTGTTTTCCCTGGCCAGTCCAAACAGATGAGTTCATTGAGGCTAACTATCACTGTTGGCTTTACAGGACAACACAGCATTAAGCAGCTAGACAGTCAGAATAGCTGTATCCTCTAGGGACTATTTGTGCATCAGCAGGTGTAAAGTTTACGTGCGTCCCACTCCTAATTACAGAGCAAAAGTCTCCCCAGTGAGAAACCGTGTAAGCACTCCAGCAGATGCATGTCTTTACTAGGAGCAATGCCTCATACATGTTATACAGTCATACAAACATAAATCTTCAGATGTTTAGATTTACTCTCTACAGAACACTGCTCATTCAAGATGCTTCAGCCAATTAATAGGTTAAATATCTGCTTGGAATCTAACAAGATTCTAATAAGATTTATGAATCTAATTAGATTTACTGTATGTTTGACTTTAATAAACCCCCCAAATGACATAATAATAAAAACTGAATTCAATCTGAGATCTGCATACATAGAACAACAATAAATGTAAAGTGTGCAATTTATGCATCACCACACGCAATTGCAAGTTGGTCTGCCATTGGCTGATCGAACAGTTAGCCCCGCCCCCAAACTCATGGAATTGGTTGAGTCAATGTTGCTATGTTGGGCTGGTTGAGAGTAAACAAACAGGTCAAAGTTTTGATGGCACTATAAGGACGGGACATTCACCCAACAAATAAGTTACTTACAGTTTAGTATTTTAACACAGACTAAAATTATTCATATCACTTTTAAACTTCCAACCATTATAAGAAAATGGCCATTTTTAAAACAATGAAGCAAAAACAGCAATAGCAAGAACCACGTGTTCCTTACCTTCATTCCTTCATCTCCTTTAATTCCCTAAAGAGAAGCAGAACAAACAAAGTGATCAATATGCTATGAAATGCAAAAACAGCTTCTAAAAAGTCAAAAGGTATAATGTGACCTGCTTTTCCTTGATCTAAAACAACTAATTTACATCTATCAAAGCAACAGGGCAAAATCAGCAGAGTTTCAGTTCACAACATCATTTATCTAAACGGCCCATTCAGTCTCCCGTTTAGTGGAGGAATTATTTGAGCAAACATTTCTGTTCTGTCATATTCAATGCCATATGGCTTGGCAGCACATATGGCTTAGTAAATAGCTAAACATCCATGAAGGCGACAGACAGTAATTTTTCAGAATTAATTGTGTTGGTAATGTGCCGAATAACGTGTCTCCTCTGATTTTAACCTTTTAATTGTAAATCCATTGACTTGGCCCTTCGCCTCTCTCACAGATTAATGTAAAGATGTCTCTTTTCCGAGTAGAAATGGTAGGCCAGACAGGAGACAACCTCAGTTCACAGGGGAGAACACCTTTTAGCCTGCCTCCATAATTCTCTGGTTTTGTGAGCATTCATGAGCGCAGCGCCTGCCAATATCCAGAAGGTGGTGCAGTTGTGCAGAATAACTGCTTCTCTGTTTTAGTACAAAAGATTTCACCTGAGCTAGTGTAGTGACATGATGGGCAACCAAGTATGGTGTCCCATACTCGCAATTTGTGCTCTGCATTTAACCCATCCAAGTGCACACACACAGCAGTGAGTAGTTGAACACACACACACACACACCGTGAACACACACCCGGAGCAGTGGGCAACCATTTTTGCTGAGATGCCCAGAGAACAATTGGGGGTTCAAGGGTCAAGGGTCTCACCTCAGTCGTGGTATTGAGGGTGGAAGAGAGCGCTGGTCATTCACTCCCCCCACCTACAATCCCTGCCGGTACCAAGACTCAAACCCACGACTCTCTAACCATTAGGCCACGACTGCCCCCAAAGCTAAGATGAGATTGAATGTAAAAGTAACAAACACAGTGCAACTTCAGTCTATCGTATAGAGGAATTTTCCATAAGCTCACTGTATGACATGCTTACTATCAATCTAGCTTTAGCTATTGACTGGGTGCGTGTGTTGGACATGAACAACGTGGCTGATGGAAGAAAGCTCAAGTTCACAAAGGTAGATTTGGAAGAGATTGGATATGCAGGTTGTTCCAGAGTTCACATGTGTAAAAGTGTAACACAAATCCAAGATTGCAAACTATATAGGTTGTATCAAAGCAAAGCAAATTCAATTTCACATGGAAAAAATTATATGTGGTTTTCGTGCCAACATGTATCCCTCACAAAGTGTCAATCACTGCACTTGTAACTGCACATAGGCTAAGCTGTTTGACCCACTGTTCTATTCTGTGCTATTCTGGAAACAAGTGTGGAATGAGGTGGAAAGATTGTTGCGTGTGCAGGAAATAAAAAACGACTCAGTTCAAGTTTGCGGTCAGTAAGTTATTTTTTAAAGAAATGTATATTTTTATTCAGAAAGGGTACATTAAATTGATCAAAAGTGACAGTAAAGACATTTTTATGTTATTTCTTCTTTTTTTAAATAAATGTTATTTTGACATTTTTATTCTTCAGAGAATAGAAAATAAAAAAGATATCATGGTTTCCACAAAAATATTGATAATAATAAATTAGAATGATTTCTGAAGTATCATGTGACACTGAAGACTGGAGTAATGATGCTGAAACTTCATCATTTGCACCACAGGAATAAATTACATTTTAAAATATATTCAAATAGAAGCAGTTGTTCTAAATTGTAATAATATTTAGAATAACATATTACTGTTTTTATTGCATTTTTGATCAAATAGATGCAGCCTTGGTGAGAATAAGATACTTATTTTATAAACATCATTAAAAAACACTTACTGCAGAGTATTTTGTGCTTTTCATAGCATTACACTAAGCCCCATTTACTATCTTAATTCAATCTTTCATTACCTCAGGGGTAATGCACTCAATGACTTTAGAGTTAAGCAGACTGCTCAAGGGGAAGACAATAAAACCCCAAACAGATGCTGTTATCAGCATCCCTCGGTACTTTGAGCAATTCCTCTAGTGCTCCAATGGTAGTTACCCAAAGAGATATTCTTTATAAAAGTTAAGACTCGTCCACGCCCTCCTAAAACGCCTCGTTTAAACACGCCCCCACATGTCTGCATCACTGTGTGGGAAGATTTGCATAACACCGCCCAAATCTTTACGCAAAGAAAGAAGGCGTAACTTTGATTCTAGCTGTAGTATTGTTGCCGCCGCCATGTCGTGGAGACGCTGTGTGTTTCGTTGTGAAAGTGAAACTACTTTGTTTGGTCTTCCAAAAGAGGACACAACTAGAAATCAGTGGTTAAGTTGTATTTACAACACTGATCCAGACCAGTTCAACCCAAATATTCAGACGCCTGCAGTGCATTTTACAGAGGACGAGGACTGTTTCCTGGGAGAGTAGCCTACAATGCCGGTGTTCCGGCGAATTCAGTTCCCCTGTTTCCCCTTCGGCACGCATGCTGACCCTATACAGTCTATAATGCTAACTCACTTGAGGTATTCAGCTAATCACAACGCAATCAGAGCACACCTCGCTTTTCAGACCGATGAGCTTTGTAAAAATCGACGCGTTTCAGAAAGGCGGGGCATAGAGGAGAAACAATAATGTACAGTATGTGGAAAATAATGTGTTTTTTGAACCTTAAACCGCATAAACACATTTCATTACACCAAATACACAAAATAATGTTCTTTTTTATCAACGTCATATGACCCCTTTAAATACGTCTGTGTTTCCTGCATCCTTCACAACTTCAAGACTTTGATTGACACAATAGCGCACTGGAGAAAGCTAGTAAGCTTTGAATCTGACTCAAAGGGGACTTTCAATCTGAGTTACCCTCTGTGGTGGGATTATGATATGAGTTGACCCAGAAGTGATGGGTGACCTGTAGAGCAGGTTAATTATTTAAGCTGCTTAAACCAGTCAAAGGTTACAGATTCCTACCTTGGGGCCTTCAGGTCCACTTGGACCAGCTTCACCATGACCACCCTGAGAGATAAGGACAAAATTGATTAGAGAAAGATGGCCATGCAGGAAGAAAAATGGATGAATTGTGTTCTGTCTAATCCACCAATATTTTATCTGTGCTCTGGGTTCCTCTGAGAAGAAGGATAACTTTCTAACAGTTTTGTTTAAGCAATCAACCGCAGTGCCAAATTTCTAGTCCTAAAATGTGGGATTTGACGAATGGCTTTTCGGATAACACAAACAATAAAAGTCTACTCACGTACTTTGATAGACACACTCACCTTTTGGCCAGGTACACCGGGTTCACCCTATAAAAAAGCAAAAACCATCAAAGACCTCTATTTGCTCTTTTTATTTGTTTCATACAGTCGGAGCTATTCAGTTGTAAAATGGGCAATAAGCAGAGCGGTATTCCTTTATTGGGAACTTTGTGTCCAAAGGAGAAAGCTTCTAGTTACAGCTGTTATATAGACTGGCAGACAATCTTTATAGAGAGCTGAAATGTGCTTCTATAAGGGACTAGTGCTTCTAAATGGAGTACAATTAAAATTCCCCAGTCTAAACTCAGTGGCAATTAACGCATCAGGGGAAATACATACTTATCCAACAGCAACACGGATAATCAATTATGGCGTATCCACCCCTTCTGTACTGGCAACGACAGAGCAGACCCACCCTGTAGGCTGCTGAACTGTGTGTGAACTTCATGTGAGCCTGTTTACGACTCGCCTGTGGAAAATACTATCATTGCAGTGCAGCTGGACAGCTGTGTGCTTTTCGAGCTTACCTTCAGCCCCGGTAGCATCTACGAATGAAAGAAAAAGAAACAGACTTTCAGTTTTAATGTCAAGTATCTGAGTCAAACATACTTTCAGTTTGAAGCTTAAATTGTCATATGGAGCATTACAGACTTCCGAGTTTAAGTCAAGTATCTGTATTAGGAAGGTAAGGATGACAATGCATGTATTCAAACACTCACCCTTGGGTCTTTTCCAGGTTTTCCAGGTTCTCCGGGTTTACCCTATGCCAAAAATGAGTAAATAGTTATAACACACACACACACACAAAACAAATAAATAAATAAACAAACAAATATGAGACAATGACTGGAACAATTACACAGTGTAATGGTTATTATACCAAAAATATTTGACTGCAGAATCCCATAAAAGAACAATTTATTCCAGAGAGCTCTGAAATAAATTTAATTAGCAAATAGCATGAGTTTTGTAAAAAAAAAATTACTGATGCAGGCTTACCGGGGGCCCACTAGCACCAGTTAGGCCAGGATTCCCTGGAGGCCCTGGGGGGCCAGGAGGTCCCGGTGGTCCTTGCGCTCCGGGCTCGCCCTGCTGAGAGACAGGAAGTTAGCATCTGAGATAAAGACGTCATTTGTGAAAAAGGTACAGTTTATAACATCATAGGCAGGGTCCACTCCGATTTAAATCCAGTAATTCACAATAATGAAAATAAACAATTTGTTGATGGAATGTCTACTCAAAGAAAAATATTTAGAAATATATTTTAAAAATTCACAATAATTCACTGATGAAACAGTGGATTTGAAGCTGAGAGGAACCCAAGCCTAGAGGTTGAGTTGAAAGTCAAGAGTCAGGATGAAATGATTGATGTGGTTATTGTAGTTTATAGAGTACCATGTTTGGAAAAAAGAAAGTGAAATGATTTTTTATAATATTAATAAAAAAAAAAGTTTGGAAAAAATACAAATTTACACTTCAATGCTTTTAAGAAGCACCTTAGGGGCCCACTGACCATTAGCTAATGACTTCAACTTTTCAAACGCTGTAAAATTGCTTGTGGCCTCAGATCTTCTTCAGTAAGGTCTGCATTAGTGGTTCTCAACTGGTTTTGTTTGAAGACCCTATTTAGAATTATACATCAAATGGAGACCCAAAATTGTTTGTTGTACAAAATTGAATTTCATTTGTTTCGTTCTATTGGGAGCCAACAACAACAAAACACACTGTGGTCGGCACAAAACATGTTTATCCTCATTGTAAGTGAACTCAAATTCCATGTAGTCTAAGTCATGTTTTTTTAGGCGAGTTTGATTTGACATGCAGCCTTTGACATAAACAACAAAATATATATGATTTTTCTCATTTTTAATAGTTAATAAGTCCATTTATTTTGCTATTTTAGAAAGTTGCATTTTATTATTTACATTAAGCATAGCTTTTCCCTGGTGTCCGCAATCCTGCTGACCCATTTTTTTTTTTGATCCACCAGTTGAAAACCACCACTCTACATGATCTACTCATGGCCTGTTTTAAAACTATCTCGGGTACTTCTCAGCAAGAGGAGACCTTCAACACAGAAGAAGACTAAACAAAATCATCTACAGGAAAGTGTCCTATATTTACACAGCGAGAGGGATGTGAAAATAGGAAATAAGACTGGACTAAACAATATCCTGCTATTCCTGAGAAGAGACCATAAGGAGAACTGATTATTTAAGATTCTGCTGTGTAATTATTTTTTTTTAAAGTCTGTTTTCGACATTAAAGAGGTCTAGTATGCACTCCGAGAACTCGGTGTAAGTTAGAATAACTTTCCTTCTATTAACAGCATTTATTTCAAGTCTCCTATAGACAGAAAATTAAGACCTCCTACATGCTGGCAACCATGTACAAGACTGATTAACCACAAATAGCGCAGATACCGTGACAAAGAGAGGCCTTTCTTTAATGCAGTCTGTATTCAGTAGCACTCTGAAGCTCAGAGAAATCCGGAACACATCCATCAGACTCAGATCCATATTTTATCCATTTATTTCTTGACAGGACTTGTCTACATTTGATTTATGAGGCCAGATGTAGATCCATTAAATAGAGACATTCCATGATCTCCATCCAATGCACAGACCCGACCCAACCTGAAGACCCAGCCAATCAGCTGCAAAGTTCTTTCCCTAACACTGTGGTCTTCAGCAGTCTGTACCATTGTCTCCAAACATGGTGCTCTAAATCGGTGCACACACGCTACACACCTGTAGAAATAAGATGGAGGACGGGTGCCAACCGTGGTCAACCTGTGTCAGGGGCACTTCCTGGAGTGGGCAGTAAAGGCAGAGAGCCTTTTAATAAAGACAAAGTGGAGGGCTGACATCTCCCTTTAGGAAAGACTAATTTTGCTGCCAAATAAGCTCTCTCATTCTTTTGTTATCTTTCGACTGTCGTTGTGCGGATTATAGAATCAGATTTTGAAACTTCTGTTTGTTTTGTTAATATGGCAAGTCTTGCTCACTGTTCTTAAGGGATTTGATGAGTAACTGTAGACTGACGAAGGATATAAATGTACATTGTGAGCTTATAAACACCCCATGAAATGGCTTAACGAATGAAGTTTAGTTTTCATTTTAGATAGCAGCTGATTGGACGACAAATAAAAAAGGACATTCCGATGAGTTTTGGACTTTTTTCAATGAAGAGAAAGAATTTTAAATGTGTATATGTGCTGGAAGTTAATTGGTATTTTACAACAATTTACAACAGTGTTCTATTTGTTAACATTAGTTAGTGCAACATCTAAAATAAAAAAAAATACTTTATAGTATTTATTAATATTGGTAAAATATTAACATATGAATATATTTTTAGCATGTTGTATAAACTAACATCAGTTAATATGGGAACACTTTTAATGTGTCCTTGTTACAGGTTAAAGGTATTATAAGACGTGATAGTAAATTATGCATAATTACAAGAAACACTAAACCAAACCCTAAACCTACAATAAGTACATGTAGTTAATTAATATTACTCAGTGCATATTTGTAACCAGGACACATTAAAATAAAGTGTGGCCTTGAATATAATATCAACAAGCATGAATTGACAATGAACAATAGCAAAATTAATATTAAACTATATGATAGAATTCTTTAAAAAATTGATGTCTATTGTTCACGATACCTGATGCATTCACTTTTACGTAATTTTGCCTCAAAGTTAACAGATGTGACCTGATTTCATGGGGTCTTTAAAATATTTCTCACATCTAAAATTCTCTAGTAGTTGTATGTTAAGTTTTTCCAAAATGATCTCTGAAAAAGTATTACTATACCATTACAAATACCATTCAGATGACAGCTTAAAAATACTTGAACGATTACTAAATTTGCCCAACATTATAATAGGACTAGACATAAGGATAATCCATTATATATTAGTGACTTTTATTGAGCTAATGTCCAGTTAAAACAGATGGACAATGTCTGAAATGACAGAGAGGGCCTGACAGAAGCTCTTCCTGTGGGGTAGGGTTTATATACCAATAAATCTTGTGAATTGGACATTATATTAGAAAATAAGTGTATTTCACGTGGACTATGTCATATCATGACAATGAAACTATTGGCTATGATATCTGTCTAGAGCTCAGGGAGGGTCACTAACAGGCCCGGCTGGCAGTGGGTGGACGAAGGTTGGCATCCGTAGGGAAGGGGTGCGAGGCTGGCAGAGAGAGATGTACCTTGAGGCGCTTTAGGATTAGAGGGCTTATTGAGGGCATGTTGCGGACGGTGATGGGCAACATCTGCTGAGGTCACAAAGCACAGGTGGGCCACAGTGCACAAAACCAGTTCATAATATGTAGTTAAAATAAATCGACTGACAGCCCTGTTAAAACATTTACATAACAAACATTATCATTATCAGTGATAATGTTTCTATCTTCATTTCCACTGTGACAGCATTTGTGACTCTGCAGCAATGCTGCGTCGATCAGGCTGGATTCAGTCTTGCCACAAAGAGAGCTTCGCAAATGGACTTACTGTGGCCTGTCCTCCAGCACAGGCGTTGACAATACGGCGTTTCTGTTGAGATCAGCAGCATTGCAAAGTACAGATTGAAGAGTTATTGACCCATAGACATACCACTAATAATTGATGTTACCTTACAACTTGCCTTCTTGGGAGTTGCCTATATTTCACAACACTATGTAATGGTTTACACATAAAAATGCATCCCAAAGAAGGAACTGAAGACTACTGAAAATGCTGCAGTTCTGCATTCTTTCTTTAATTCTAATTCTAATTCAATCAAATGTTGGTTTACATTTTTCAAAACCCTAATACATTGTTTTATACATACATTTTAATACATAAATACATTTATTTCCAGGTTTAAATGGAAAAAAACAAACACATTTTCAATGGGGTTTCAGATTTTTGGACCGTACTGTGCATGACAAATACACTACCATTCAAAGCTTTGGGGTTGGTAAGATTTGTCTCTTATGGTAATATTGTGAAATATTATTACAATGTAAAATAACTGTTGTCTATCTGAATATATTTTAAAATGTAATTTATTCCGGTGATGCAAAGCTGAATTTTCAGCATCATTACTCCAGTCTTCAGTGTCACATGATCCTTCAGAAATCACTCTAATATGTTGATTTAATAAACATTTCTTATTATTATCAATGTTGAAAACAGTTGAGCTTTTTGTGGAAACAATTGTGCATTTATTTTCAGGATTATTTGCCCACTCCGGGTGTGTGTTCACGGTGTGTGTGTGTTCACTGCTGTGTGTGTGCACTTTGGATGGGATAAATGAGACAGAGCCGAACGGATTCAGCATCACTGAACAGAGTCACGGGTCCATCAAAGCGGAGTTCTGTAGCTCTGTGTGCTAGTTTTTGTAATTTTCACAAATATGATTATACTGTTTCTAATAAGTAGGGCTGTTAATTTAATGCATTCGTTTACTGTGGTTGATTATTAAACTTTTAACACAATTAATCATCAAATTAATTTGTAAAGCTGGAAAAAGATTTATGTTCAATAATATGTAGTTAAAATAAATCGACTGACAGCCCTGTTAAAACATTTACATAACAAACATTATCATTATCAGTGATAATGTTTCTATCTTCATTTCCACTGTGACAGCATTTGTGACTCTGCAGCAATGCTGCGTCGATCAGGCTGGATTCAGTCTTGCCACAAAGAGAGCTTCGCAAATGGACTTACTGTGGCCTGTCCTCCAGCACAGGCGTTGACAATACGGCGTTTCTGTTGAGATCAGCAGCATTGCAAAGTACAGATTGAAGAGTTATTGACCCATAGACATACCACTAATAATTGATGTTACCTTACAACTTGCCTTCTTGGGAGTTGCCTATATTTCACAACACTATGTAATGGTTTACACATAAAAATGCATCCCAAAGAAGGAACTGAAGACTACTGAAAATGCTGCAGTTCTGCATTCTTTCTTTAATTCTAATTCTAATTCAATCAAATGTTGGTTTACATTTTTCAAAACCCTAATACATTGTTTTATACATACATTTTAATACATAAATACATTTATTTCCAGGTTTAAATGGAAAAAAACAAACACATTTTCAATGGGGTTTCAGATTTTTGGACCGTACTGTGCATGACAAATACACTACCATTCAAAGCTTTGGGGTTGGTAAGATTTGTCTCTTATGGTAATATTGTGAAATATTATTACAATGTAAAATAACTGTTGTCTATCTGAATATATTTTAAAATGTAATTTATTCCGGTGATGCAAAGCTGAATTTTCAGCATCATTACTCCAGTCTTCAGTGTCACATGATCCTTCAGAAATCACTCTAATATGTTGATTTAATAAACATTTCTTATTATTATCAATGTTGAAAACAGTTGAGCTTTTTGTGGAAACAATTGTGCATTTATTTTCAGGATTATTTGCCCACTCCGGGTGTGTGTTCACGGTGTGTGTGTGTTCACTGCTGTGTGTGTGCACTTTGGATGGGATAAATGCAGAGCACTAATTCCAAGTACGGGTCACCATACTTGGCCACATGTCATGTCACGTCACGTTAATACATCTTCGGAAAAAAATCTTACTGACCCCAAACTGAACAGTAGTGTACATATTCAAATACAGTAGCATTCAATAATTCAAATACAAGATAGAAATATATTATCATTTATATATATTTTAAAAAAGCAATATTAAGTAAAATGCATTAATAAATGCATTTTTACTATATTGGCTCACTGAATCTATATTGGCTCGCTGAATTTTAGAGTAAGAGGAAAGTACAAGCAAATCAAGAAGGCAAGTGCTTTCAAGTGTTCTTATCTCCCTGCAGAAGGTTTTTCACCAATTTTACCAGAAAGTTGCATTATGTTAAGGTACTCTATGCATAAGGAGGCCAGTCAAAATATGAAAGACACATGGTATTTATGTATTTAACATTTGGATGCATTTTTGATGCCATATAAAGTTACAGTTGCATAGTGTACCTTAAAATGATATACCACAACCATAAAAGTTCCCTGAGAAGGCCAAAGAAAAAGCAGGAGAACAGCTGCGTGTTAAGATGTGTCATTATAAATTCCCACAGTGTTTTCAATCAGTTGTAATAACAGGCACCGGACGGTGATGGGCAACATCTGCTGAGGTCACAAAGCACAGGTGGGCCACAGTGCACAAAACCAGTTCACCAGGAGGCCAAAGGAAGGAAACGGGCCAGAAAGAGGAGAGGAGGGTAAGGGAAAAACAGAAAAACAAGTGAAAAAGAGAGTGAACAGTGAGGAAAGAGCAAGGCAAGGGCATAGAGAAAGAGAGAGACGAAGTAGAAGAAGGAAAAGACAGAGCCGAACGGATTCAGCATCACTGAACAGAGTCACGGGTCCATCAAAGCGGAGTTCTGTAGCTCTGTGTGCTAGTTTTTGTAATTTTCACAAATATGATTATACTGTTTCTAATAAGTAGGGAAGAAAAAGCAGGAGAACAGCTGCGTGTTAAGATGTGTCATTATAAATTCCCACAGTGTTTTCAATCAGTTGTAATAACAGGCACCTTTCTGCACCTCCAGCAGTGCACGTGAATAAACTAGAGCACAGTTCTCAGCTATGTCTCTCTTTGCAGCAGGACTGTAACACACACATATTCACGGTATTAGGGATGAGGGACAGCGAACAGCCCACAAACCTTCAACATTAGAGCCTGACTGGAGCGCAAAGCTGCCAGCGTTTTCATCTGGAGCCCCTGCTTAAAATGGCCCAACATACAAATACACGGATATGGATACGGATACATAAACACATGCACACACACACACACACACACACACTGTGTGATTAAACAGGCACCTTTCTGCACCTCCAGCAGTGCACGTGGATAAACTAGAGCACAGTTCTCAGCTATGTCTCTCTTTGCAGCAGGACTGTAACACACACATATTCACGGTATTAGGGATGAGGGACAGCGAACAGCCCACAAACCTTCAACATTAGAGCCTGACTGGAGCGCAAAGCTGCCAGCGTTTTCATCTGGAGCCCCTGCTTAAAATGGCCCAACATACAAATACACGGATATGGATACGGATACATAAACACATGCACACACACACACACACACACTCAAGTGATAATTCCCATTTTTGTTCCACCACTGCAGGGTGTATCCTTTCAGTCTAGCGCAGTGACCTCTGGGTTTAACCCTAACTGCAAGGAACTTATAGTACACAACCACCCAAAAAGACCACCCTTATGTGCAGCTTTCTAAATAGTCTACTGCCTCCCATGTGGCCTAGCCAACATGCATGAAAAACAGCTCTGTTTTGATGTGATATGGCTGTATGATATACTTCATACACTTATTTATACACAATAAAAACAGTGATTAAATACTTAGAAAGAAGACTATCAACTTGTGTCCTGCTGCTATTACTGTAATTTCTTTTTTCAAGCCAAACACAGATTCCGAAGAAACATCTCCTGCCAAGGTTGTTTTTCTATTTTTATATCGCGTGCTGTTTTTGAGATTACATAATTGATAAAATAGCTTCAAAAGGCCAAAATTGCTTTTAAATAGACCAGGGCTATTACCAAAACCCCTATCCACCACATAAGAAACTTGGCCGTCTTTAACAGAGAGCCTTATCAAATCCAATTCAGCAGGCTTTTGGTAAAATTGCCTTGTTTACATGAAACTGTGATTTCCCCGAGAGAGAGCTGATCAAGTTTGAGGCCCTGCCTTGGCATGTGCTGCCTATCCAAGACAACATCCAAGCTGTCAATCTATTGCTCCTGCCTTTTCCACCTCATTTTAATGTCTCTAATTTAACTGCAAAACATATTGTAAATGTCTTTTTAAGGGAAAACATGACAAATCACTTTGACAAATAGAAGAATATCACATAAACAGGAATGAAAACATATGCTTGGGATTTTCCAGCACTCAACACCAGATAATTTTTTTATCATATTCGGTAGCTTATTTTAATACGTAAATGAACTGTGTTTATGATATCACAATATCAATTCAATAAGTTTAATAAAACATCCACTCACCCTGTGAGTGTAGTCACCACATACACCCTAGAAAAAATAAAAATCCATCACACACAGTCCTCTAAGGGCATTTCACAAATTATAATAACATTAGCTACTATTTTAATGCATTTCATGCATGATTTTACCTTCTCTCCTTTTGGACCAGGTTCACCCTGAAAAATAAGATTTGAACAAAAACTTAAAGTCCATCCAAAACCTAATTTTTGCATAACATTCCAATGCCAGGTGAAAACTCCTGTGAAATTATGACTATGTACTAATACATATTAAAGCAAATGCTTACTGGTACTCCTTTAGGACCACGAGGACCCTGGGAAAATAATCAGAATAACAATATGGAAGTGTTACTGGATTGTCCATGATTAACTTTTCCTGTTTACAAAACCTCTCAGCCATAACAAGCACATAAATTCCTTATAAATTAATTTCCTTATGTTAGAAAAAGGAAAAACAAGAAAGAAACCTTTTTATTTTATTTTTTAAGTGCTAAGGCTGAAGCTACATTTTGCTTGAGGAAGCTTTAGTAGGTTACAAGTGTCATTGTGTGCTTGTATGGAGGGCATTAATAAAACAATGTCCCACCATGCATTATGCTCTCTTAAAAAAAAACATGTAATCCACAGCCTTAGAGCTGACAGCTAGATTGATTAAATGCCTTCAGAGGAGCCATAATATACATCCAGAAACATATCAATTTCTTTAATACTACCATATATGAACAAATTAGCAAATGTGAAGCATGAAGAATCTAATTAGAAACTTGTCAATAAAAGATGAAAAATCCAGCTTAGGTTGTATTTGGGTAAGCTATGTATTATTTAATAGCTCAATGTGGCATTTTCAAAAGCTCAGCAGGGGCCGTTCAGCTCTTATGCTGTCTTATAAAGGTGTCATTCTGTGCTTCTCTTTTATAGTTTCTAAGCATTCCATTTCTCACGATGCTATAAAAGAAAGAACATAGAGGTTGTACTATATTTCACAAGGAATTGTTTAAAGCGCACAGTTTGGAAGCGTAATGTCTCTGTCCATTGTCTTTCATCACGTAAAAGAAAGATGTGGACTACATTTTTCAAATTGCAGTTTAGGAGGACAGAGCCAACCCAATGTCCTTGTTTTAATACCACAGGTGGCCATAGTCATATAGATATTGACTTAAAGTCACTTTTGACAAACCCCACTGAATGGAATGGGTAAGCAGCCTTTCTTCTCTCACACATACCACCATTTAGTCACTGTACCCATAAATCAAACAAGAAGAGTGTTGTTCTTGTGAATTTATATGGCCATGCTTACAGCCTAGATAAACATCACTGTAACAAGCCATCTTGAAAACAAATGGCTCAACTGGTGAGTTTTATAGACACTGACAAATTTCTCTTTGTGATATGTTTTACTTTTTTACATATTTCTCTTTATGACAGATGGTTTTTATTCCAACGGTATTTCATTAGTGAAAGCAAACATGACAGATCTCATTATGTGTGTCTTTTAAACTAAAAGTATTTAGATTTGTATTTTAACACTTCAGTTAATTCCAGCCAAGGTTAAAATGTGTTTTCTTAAGATCACATTCATAGGAAACTGTTTTTGCACTGCACCTTTAAAGCCAGTTAATAATGGCAAAAATTTTTTAAATGGTAATACAAATTCTTACCATATCACCTTTTGGACCATTCTGTCCCTGTAAGGTTGAAAAAAAAAGTTTGCCAAAGGAAAAATATCCATTCTCTTTAATCTTTTTAAGTAGTACAAATCACTGCATTCTTTGTGCACATATTGTTATCGATTTTATATTCTGTCATGATGGTGACAATAGAGAATTTATTACAATAATTAGCATAATTATTATTACCATAATTATCCTCTTCATTGCCAAAATGACGGTCAATTATCAATTACTGCCAAATAATTTGGTACAAGGGTTCGGATGTTCCAATTACTGAAACATTTGTAAGGAATGATGTGAAACTCACAGGTTTCCCGTCCAAGCCGATGGGGCCCTGGAAAAAAAAAGTGGGAGAACAGCAGATTGGTGACATTACGAAGGCACAAAACAGCTCCAATTCTCCTGTCTAGACTAGCTGACTAATATGACAATGATTATGGAAAAAAAAGTTATTTCCTTGAGGGTCAGGCTAAGTCAGAGGTGAAGCGTAAAAGACTCACTAGAAACACTGTGGGTATTGTACTTTAACTCTGTGTACCCAATGTGTCCAGCAGATCAGTGATCATGCAGGGTAATAAACACCTAAAAACTGATTTTAACATCCAGAGCATGCAGACTGCCTATAGAAAGCGCTCAGGGACATTTATACACCTTACAGTGCCTATATAATCTCACATCATCCAACTTCAGTGGTTTTCAAGCCCTGGGTCCCGACCCTCGGGTGGGTCACCAAGATGATTTAAGTAAAATGTATACATTTATGTAACAAAGTTCAAGACTCAGGGAAGAAGGAAGCGGGAACTGGCAAACATAACTTTAATAACAAAATAAACATAAACAACAAAACGAAAGTGAGCGGCAGCCGCCTCACAGCAGACTCCAGTGTGTATCTGTCTCTCTGTGTTTGCGGTCTGGAGAGCATCAAAGGTTTCTATTCACATTGTGTTTTTGCAGCATTGAACACTGTAGGCAATCTGTTGATTTCTGGAATGCGATGGCCAATCAGTTGTTTCAGTTAGTCACGATCCACTCACCGCTCAAAACGCCAGAGTTCTGCAAGCTCGCGAATCCTCTCATTATAATCAACAAAGTGTGGACGTGATGTAAATAATAGATTCATTGTGCAGTGTAGAGAGATTCACTGATTATAATGGAATTTTCTTAGATTGCGATAAACTGAAATGAGTGACAGCTTTTCAGTGGTTATGAAGGGAGCGCTCATTGCGCACTTTCTTGACTATATATATAATCCATTCAGAATTTGAATAAGCTTTGTTTTTCATGCTGCTAAGAGGACCAACTTGGAGTATACGCTGCAAAGTTTCAGAAGTGACATTCGCATATAAATGGAGTATTCCCTCTTGAAATCACAATGACTGACAGTGATAATCATAATAATTGACTGGACAAAATATGTTACGTATAAAAAGATGTGCATGAAGGCTAAAGCACCCTAACTAATTTCATCTATCTATCTATCTATCTATCTATGCTTGATTTGATGCATGTAAATGGTTGTATAGGGTCACGTCAATTTAAAAAGAAAAAAATACGGTCGCTTTTAAAAAGGTTTGAAAACCACTGTTCTAGAATGACAGCTGTACATGTCTACTATATATTTATTCTCACTTCCTTGAGTCATTTCCACTTACAGCCATTAAATAAGGGGCTACCGAAGCTGTGGCTAATTGATGGCTTTTATAAACTAACAAATAAACAAGTTTGTCCAATTGGCTTCAGACAAAAGTCACTTACCGGAAAGCCTGGAAATCCTCTAGTACCGGGTTGTCCCTGAGGGGAGACAGAAAAAAAAAAGAAGAGGAGTTATTTTCTAAAGGAAAAACATAAGGATTATGTGAAGTCGATAAAATGAGGTCTGTGTTGAGAGATGCTGTATTGTTCCTTCAAACTCAGTTGTGTCGTAATTGAGGTTGAAGGACAGGAGCCTTCCTGCTCTCTAGGAAGCACTTTGAGGAGACAAAGACAAATAAAGCTCTAAAAAATGTGGGACACCGACTAAAAATTCAACACTGGAAAGAACAATCTGAAAAACATTAAAGAGTTGGCCTTATGCAATATGTGAGAGCCAATGAGACAAGGCTAACAAATTAAATAAGTAAATGTCAGTAATGATTAGTGCTACATTCTCCTGTCAACAATGCCAAGTTTGCTTTCCTGAAAAAACTTTTGTAGCCCTTGGGAAAAGAGGAAGTCATTCAATATGCCTGGCAAAAAAGAACTGCATTGGAGCAACCTGAGAGAAAATTACAAGGAAGAGGTGAACAGAGCTAATGAAGGGGATTGTGTTTCTGGGTCTCAGGTAGTTATTGGAACATGGTTGATTTTCTCTGCCTTGGGAACCTGGTCTGGAATAATGGAAGTAGCAGCAGAATCACCCGAAACAGAACTGACAACATTAATTTTGTTGGCATGAAAGTGTAGCAAAGAGTAACAGAAAACAATTGAATAAAACAAGTCTAGTCTACTGAAAAGAACTCTGAATCCACTATGGCCACAACACATAACATTCTTCAGGAGTGATACAACATCAATTTCCTGACTGCAGTCTGTCTTGGAAAAAAAAAACACTTTTCAGTTGTTTTCAGGACAGACACAATTTTTCAAAGTGTACCTTGAACAAAACATGACAAATACAACAAAAGATACTTGACAACATAAGACAGGGGTTTTCAAACTGGGGTCCAGGAAAGCTAATGGATCAAAAAAAAAAAAAAGGATTTAGCATTTTTATTTTTTAAGACCTGTCAAAGTGTCAATGTTAAGTTAAGCATAGCTTGTATTTATGTTGTATCTTTGTTGTACTTTCAGTTTTAACCATGTTCCCCGCCTGATCAGCCAAGACAGTAACTGTTGATCGAATAACAACTCAGTACATCATCTAATAATCCCTCTTGTCTATTCCCTAACTGCCCCACTTATGTGTGAGAAAGAAACTGTTACCGCCCCATCATGTCTACCTGCCTGGCTAAAGCAGTCATTTCCGCTGGCCTTTCCACACTTTTGCCTCAAATCAACCTCTGTGACCCTTTTGGAGGTGAGGACAAAGCCTATGCTCTCAGCTCACCTGCTTAAGACATTCCCTGCAAAGAAACTTCTCCCTGTCACCAGTTCTCTATGCCTGATGTCCACTCCTGACGTCTTATTAGAGGTGATGGGTCAGAGGTATAGAGAAGTGTATAATCAGCAAGTAGAAGAACAGATGTCTGAACAGTCTGAAGGTCCTCCCATAAGAGTGTGCTGGGATAAATGGGGAAACCACAGGTTATGCACGGTATAATCAGCAAGGAAATTCCACGTCTGATGGCGTAACATTACGTTTTTGTCTTACTGAGTGGAATGCATGGAAAGGGAAAGAGTGCCAGTTTGGGGACAAGCCCCATTTCGTCTGATGGCTGACCACTCATTAACAGATACAGTGCAATCTGCACGTCTAATGTCTGGATTATAATGACAAGGGCTGGGATGTTTTCATTCCTTCCTGCTAATGAAGATGAGAATCCAAATTGGCATCATTATGTGGGAGTCACAGACCCGAAATATTCTGATGAAGTGTAAGTGCTTCCATACAAGCTGCTGTGGGATACCCGTCCTGTTCGTGCACATTAGAGATTGCGTCTTGATTAGCAGAGATTTATTGGATTTGCTCCACATACAGTAGTGTGCTGGAGGACGCTGATCCTGCTTATCTACCCTACACCACATATTTATCGAGCTCACTTTGGGGTGGTCTGTAACTTCAGTGCGCGAAGAAAAACAATAGAAGAAACATTTGCCAAGAACCCCTGGAATCATAAAAGGATTAAGGCCAAAAGCTGCTAAAATCTGCACTATGACCTGTATCTACTCTGGAGAGCTGACATTAGGAGAAGATGATGAAGTGTTTTAGCAGTGACAGAGCAAACACTTACAGGAGGTCCTCGTGGGCCAATGACAGACAGACCTGGCTCTCCTGGCGCTCCCTATGGACAGATAGAGAGGTAGAAAGACAGTGAGGAGAAGAACTGACAGAAAGGAGACAGAATGATATCCACTAAACTACACCTAGTACACAAAGCCAAACGTATCAGTGAATATATTGTATCTGCAGAATAGAAACACGTTCGCTGAAACACCCTGTAACATCTGTTTAACATAACTCTTTTGCTAAGCCGCCTCACGGAGAGCACTTGCATGTGGCTCAGAGGTGAACACGGTATTTTGGTCTGTAAGTAAAATGTCAGCAGACCTAGGTTCTCATTTCAGGGTCGTAGTTTACGTCTTGACAGCGAGTTGGGAGGGTCAGGGAGCACTGCTGAGTAAACAGCAAACGGCCCGGTGGGTTGGTTATCTGGCGCAAACTAGGTGATTTGCACTGTCTCGGCCTGTCCGCAGCACTGCACCAAACATCCAAGCGCAATCCCGCAACGCTCTGTGGTCAGACAGGAAAGCTCTCGGGTTTCCAGCACTTTCCCTAATTAGCTCTCTCATGTGAAACTCTATCAGGAAGACACCTTTGATGACCCAGCCATCCATCAAATTGTGGGCAATTTTTAATTTTTCTGGTTTGATGCCCACTTTATCACAGGATAGAGAAGTATTTGTTTTAGCACTTTTTTGAATCACCTACAAAGGTTACTGGTGAGTGAAAAGGCTGATGTATGAAACTGATTTCCAGGTTGTGGAAAAGGAAAAGACTAAGCTTTGCCCCCAAGGTTTATGGTTACCCAAAGAATCTTGCAGAGATCTGTGCAACAGGACAAACGAAGATCTAGAGATATCCCTTTGAACAGGCTTACATTACAAGCATTTGGCAGCTAGGAAAGGGTACAGGATAAAGAGTCAGTTCTGCAGTTCTTGCAAAGTTCAACCAATCAATCACCAATTCGCCTGATTTTGGGCTTGAGCATTCCAACGCAACCAATTATGATTCAGCTGAATCTATTTGCTTGAGGACTGAAGTGCTACGGCTGCCAGTTTCAGGGCTAGCGTGCCCATTCATCTTGAGGGGGTTTGTTTTGATATCTAATGAAGTGAAGTTCTTCACCCAAAATTTGTTGGGTCAAGACTTACCCATGCTGGAAGGTAAAACATGGCCGCACTTAAAAAGAGAGGATAAAAACTAAACCCCTGAAACAACGAGGGAAGCCCACTGATTATTCTGGACGAGAATCTGGTGGGTCTTTCCAAGGTCATATATTGTCTGCTTCTCTACTTGTTGGCTCGGTGGTCACATTGCTATTTATTTCCTTTCCAAGTTCTTTATAACCCCAATGTTTTTCTGGCAAGTGAGGGTAACCATCCAGAAGTTTCACTACTTTTCTGTGATGGTGAAGGACGAGGAACATGTTCCTCCACACATTTCTTTTGCTAGCAAGCAAACAAGTTTGATGAAGGGAGGCCGCAGAACTGCTGGCTTGTACAAACACTGAGCACAGCTGCCAAAAGGGACTGGTTTAAGAATGGCTCAAACCACATTTGCCACAACAGGAACTGAAGTTCAATGCACTAAATCCAGTATAGAGTGCTCACTTATACCAAATACAGACTCAAGGACACATCCAGTGACTACACAACTTTTAGATAGTTTTGGACGTGTCTAGAAGTGATAGGGTTTCGTAAGCTGCTCCATTCCAAACATCTCTTTGTCTAGAGTGGGGAGTCTTAAAACTTCAGAGCGCTCCAAAAATAAACACAGGTAATCCAAGCATTGTGGGAAACGTCTTCCGAATGTGACCCTCAAGGCCTTTCAAAATAAAGCCTAAAGCCTTCCTGATATAAATCACGATACCTGTGCACTTTGTGCAATAGGTTTGGGTTGTCCCCCCCCACACCCGCATCAACACAGCCACCCACAATGAGAGAGAGTCTGAATTCTGCACATGCAGGCCAACATCCTGCACTTACCTTCTCCCCCAGGTTTCCCTTTAAGCCCTGGTCAGTCACAGCAGACACAGTCACATGCACAGTGAGAAGGAGAGAGACAGAGAGAGGAACCTGGGTTAGCGAGGTTCTGAGAGGACAAGGGCATGCAGCAGCCTGAGATGGAGCGTTTGGAGGTCGGGAGAATGGGACACACTGATGTACTGGAGCATTTTGGGTTGTTGAGGGGTGGAGGCTACAGGGGAACGGAAGCACTGGAGTGTTACACTGGCCTGTGGGGAGTAATGGATAGTAGATGAGGGGGCTGCTAACTTTTCTCACAGACAGACTGGTCAGTGGAGGAGGTTGGAGGGGGGAAGGATAAGGCATGAAGGGTGAAAAAACGCTTCCTGTGAGAATCTAAAGGAGCACAATGTAGCTTTACACTGGGTGAAATATGGAAAGCTCTGCTTGGGGCTCACAGTTTGAGCTGAACACTGCTGAAACCTGCTTTTAGGTAGGGATTGTTTTTCAAGAGAAAGCATTAGGGTGAGCTTAGAGTATGCAACCATACAAGGGTCAAGAGTCTGGAATGTCTCCTTTGAGGACAATGAAATTTTATCGGTTTCTTGCTGAAAATGTTTAATGAAGAGTAGCTGCTACGCTCCAGGGGGACATCTATATGACTACGTGGATTTTGGTCGATCCTGCTTTCTTTTGCGACATACCATGCATTGCGCTAATCTGAAAAATGGGCAATTCCAAATGCACAAATCTTATGAACGAGGAGGTAAAACAGAGCTCAAAACTGTCTGTGGTTTTCCAATCTGTTTCTCTCATTTTGAATATGTATGTATTGTCTCTCTGTGGATATATATCCAAAACGTTTCTTCCAAGATCTCCTCGAGGTTTGGCTGCACATTTTAACTTCTCAGCATGTAGAGTGTAACTGATAAGCAAAAGGGCTTCTTTGAGGTCTATTTAAAGTTCAACAAGTAAAGCATTTTCACATGACTGAGCAGCCAAGACAAATTGAGTAATAAGGAGAGAGAGTTTCTCATCAAATGCAGCCAGAAAGAACTCTGGTCTTCAGTCCTTGTTCAAATGTGACAGGGGGTCTGTGAAATACTTCAGACTTCACAGTCAGACATTTTGTTAACTATTAATGGTGGTGATGAAGTGGGAACCATTTTCTGGCTAAATAAATAAGCTATAGTTTTTGGTATACATCATATAAACTTTTGGAAGAAATTCATATGAAATATTGTGAATGCTTACATTCACAGTGAAAGCTAAAACAGGTCAAAATGAATTAGGAAGTGATACTAACCACTGATACTGGATTCTGTATATAACATACTCTGGTAACTAAAGCAAACATTACTCTTCAGCTCAGTCTGACCTTATATTATCAATGTGACCTTTGGCATAAATACAAAAGTGTCGTACAGTTGCATCTAGAAATGTTCAGCTAGAAATGATGTCAATGGCATGACACTGACCAATTATTCAAGACAACAGCCATTTACTACAGACTACCTGGTTGGCCTTAGTGCATTTCATCAAATCACTCACCATTCTTCCAGGAATGCCCATTGATCCTTTGTCTCCCTAGTGGTCAATGCAAAGTCAAGAAGGGAAATCAGGAACAAAAAATCTGTCAGATTGAACCTCTACAGTCTATTGGAGTTATTACCACTACCGCTAGTGACTAAATGACATTCAACTACATGTTCACATGGTAAGGCTATAAAGAGTTAGTAAAGTTAAGCTGGCCAATGTGATTCTAACTAAATGTCTATATTACTAAACATTCACTAACTGTACTGTTAAATTTAAAGGTGATTATGCAGGCATGCCAAATACTGTCTTGGAAAAAAAAAACTACAAGTCAGCTACTCAAGAATTTGATGATGAATGTGTAGTGGTCAGACAGCAAGCGTCACCAGTGGTTACATGATATCAATGAAAGCATGAGGTTAATGCAGCGTATTTTTATATTAGGCCCATTTCATAATCACGGTTCTTGCATAAGATGATGTTTGCTAGCTGACCATATGACAGATGATGAAGTGACTGAAAAAGACAGCACTGTGGAAGCATGACAGTTTGTTTCCTATTGGAATGGTTTAAAAGAATAGTTCACCAAAAAATGAAAATCCCGTCATTTATTCGCCCATATGTCACTTTAAACCCACATGACTCCCTTTCTCCCTCTGAAAACAAAAGGGAAAAAAATCTGAGGATTTTTTCCCCCATGCTGCTTTCCATGCAATTACAATAGACAGAAACTGAAGCTTTCAAATTTTAAAAATGACAGAAAAGCACCATACAGCAGTGGCGTTCCGTCCATATAAGCTGCGAATGCTCCGCATACCCAGGCTATTTGAGAGAATAAGTTCACGGGATAATTCATATAAACATGATTATAAGTTGATCCCTTGTCATTTGAAATGTAACTTAAAGCTTAAAGAGATAGGAATAAGTACGTAAAATGATTTTTTTGCCAAACGGCAGTAATTTTCTTTATATCTACCAGCTGCGATTGCTTCTGGGTGAGCGGATTCTCGCCTCCGCTCTGTTGCTATGACTCGTCAGGATTATAGCGTGTTCTCAGGGATTTGCTGGTCTGCTGCAGATTTAAATGCGCGAGGTAAACTGTTCGCGAAGCGCTCGCCCAAGTGGAAAAATGCGCTGTTGCTGCCAGATCTCGATTGCCGAAAATTACATTGTGTTTGATGCAAAACCAACTCGACTTAATCAAAAGAAAAAAACACTAACTGTATATTTTTATTTTGTCAAGCAAAGCAAATTGAAAAAAAAAAAAAGTCCACTGAATAACTTACATTTTTGGTCATAGACAACGTACGTTGAAGATATACGTTATTGTCAACGTTATTGCCTAAGCGGTAAATTTAAAAAAATGTTTATAAAAACGTGGGCTATATAAAATTGTAATAATAACAAACATCATATTGTTTTGCGTATGCTCGCGTCGCTTACAGTTAAAGTCCTTCTCTTATTTTATTGTTTGTGTAAGGTTGCAACGTTACTTGGCAATATTTTAAAGATATTATTATTTTTGTTATTTTGCATGGTCTGTTATAGGAGTAGTGTCACCCGAGTGGGAGTTTTAACTCCTATTCACTG